>NC_081351.1:36845700-36968155 GCF_029784015.1 Lycium ferocissimum | reverse complement strand
AAGGCTGATTTTTTTTTTATTTCGTTGGGGGGGCCGGTAAGGGGCCCCCCTATATTTTTTATTTCGACGGTTTATGGGTAAAACAGGAAAAACTAAACGTTTTTCGAAAAATCGGTAAAAATATTTAGGTTCTTTTTTTTTTTTAATACTGGGTTATTTTTAGTTCCAGAATTTATTTTAGGGTTACAAAGTCTTGGGCTCATTCTCTCTGTTTCAATTTATGTGAACCTGTGCTATTTGGGGAGTTTTCGAGGTGGTTCTTTGACCACATTTTCCTTACATTTTTTCTAAATTATTTGAATCATAACATGACTTATAGTACTTTTTATGTAGTTTCTAAATATATAAATTTTATTTTTACAAACTTGAAAAATCTATGTTAAAATTTAAGGTCAGTTATAAAGTTTGATCCTCGTACTCCGAAAAGGTTCACATAAATTGAAATGGATGGAGTATAAGATACTCTCCGCTATGCATAATATTATGAAAAATATTACAAATTAGTGGGGGATTGTTAGATACTTTGTAATATTTGGAGGTCTTAAAATGAACAGACACAGATCATCCATTCGTGAAGGAACATTATTCGTTAAACAATCTCTCAAATCCTACGAATATAAGGACACTGCGAAGTAAAGATATAGAAAAATACTGCGAGATAACACGGATTTGTTATATCACGAAGGGAATTGCTTGTATTTACCCTAATATGTGCACGTATAATATCTCTTTAGGATACGCCAAAACTCGTGTTATACCCTGCGTATTTTTCTATATATCTTGAAGTGTCACTATATTTATAGTGATTTGAGGAGGTTCTTTCGAATTTGTTTCATGTCACTTTTCAAACGAATGTATCTATTCATTTTAAGACCTCAAAATATTACAAAATATCTAACAGCTAAGTCACTAAGTATCAAGGAAAGAAGCACATAATAAGTGACAAAGGACCAAAGGATGAAGCTAGTGACTTGAAGTTCTAAGCGTTTTATAGATCTAATAAAGAATATGAAAAGGTTTTTAACTAATAGAAGATAAAAGAAAGCTAAAATAATATTCAGAAAAACGTACAACCTAAGGATCAAAGATGCAAAAAATTGGAAAAGAAACGGACAGCCTCATAGTCATAATACAACAAAAGCTTGGTAGTTGGTTGATGCGGCTTTTATTAGCATTCAATATTATAAATAAATAAGACAACGTGGGTAATTTATATCTTCTGATAACATTCAATTTGTTTGTGTAAATGTGTAGATTCCTTTGTGTGGATGAGGGGTAATTTTGTCCTTGAACTATTTGAAGGGTATTTCGTAAATCAACTTTCAATTATGGATGTGGATTAATTGTAGGGGTTTGTGAAATTGGTATAGCTAGTCAATCAACTTAAAAAAAAAAAGAGAAGATGGTAAGAGAAGAAAGCAGTAGCAAGCAGTCAAGTAGTATAGCTTTGTCGAAAGATTATGTAAAGTAATATTAACTTCCAAAAAATTAGAAATGGAAGAATTAATATGAAATTTTGATAGACAATGAAAGTGAAAAAACTAACATAAAAATAGTATACCTTTGTTGAAAAACGTGCTGAAAGTACAATAAGCTAAGGCACTGAGTGGTCATTTGGTAGTTAGCCAAAATTATCCCGGGATTATAATTTCGGAATTAATTTATTCCACTTCTTGGGATTATTTTATATCACCTGGGAGATGGGATAAAATAATCACAGGATAAGTGGGATAAGGTGGATATTCCACCCTTAGGATAAGGCTTCATTTTGTACCGTGTTTGGTAGGAGGTATAAATTTATCTCGGGATAAATTTATACCTCCTCCCAAACATGGTACAAAAAATTAGTGCGGAGATATTCCAGCCTATACCATGCACCAAACACGGTTAGAACCTCAAGTCACTAGCTTGAATTTAAGGAAAGAAGCGCATAATAAGGCATAAAGGACCAAAGGATGAACGTAGTGACTTGAATTTCTAAGCGTTTTATAGGTCTAATAAAGAATTTTAAAAGGTTTTTAACTAATAGAAGATAAAAGAAAGCTAAAAAAAAGATTAAGAAACACGTACTCCCTCCGTTCGCTTTTACTTGTCCACTTTGGACTTTTCACGCTATTTAAGAAATAATAAATGAAATACATAATTTACCAATATACCCATATTAATTGATGTATATTTTTATTGGATTTGAAAAATGATTTGAAGTGAATAATTATTACTATGGGTAAACCAGAAAAAAATAAATTGTCTCCCCTTGATATGCTAAAAGTGAAAAGTAAAAATGAAAATTTATTTTTACAATACTGAACAAGTAAAATTGAACAGAGGGAGTACAACCTAAGGATCAAAGAAGCAAAAAAATTGGAAAAGAAACGGACAGCCCCACAGTCATAATACAATAAAAAAGCGTGGCAGTTGGTTGATGCGGCTTTTATTAGCATTCAATATTATAAAATTAAATAAGACAACGTAGGTAATTTAGGGTCTGTTTGGAAAGCCACCTGGTAATTGGAATTGGTGTAATTACTATCCTAGTAATTACACGGCCTAGTAATTACACAGTGTTGTAATTACAACGACCTATTTGTTTATCATAATTGTAATTACAAGCGTGCTGTTTGGTTACACAAGTGTAATTACACAGTTAGTTTAATTTAAAAATAAAATTTAATTATAAAAAATTAAAATTTAATATTTAAAAAATATGTGCCTTTATAAAAGATATTAAATTAGTTATTTAATAACACACTGCTTCTTGAAAATATGTTAATTAAATAATCATATATTTGTAACTAATATTGTAAAAAATAATTGATATATAAATTCAAATTAATAATATTTTAATTTTAATTGATTATAAAACTTAAAAGCATACTTTTTTTTTCTTGTGAGAACGTCATGGGATTGAATGTTTGACACAAAAGGAATATTTATAAATATAATGCCATAACATTATTCAAATATTTGATAGAAATTCTATCAACTAAGTGAAAAATAAACAGCATGCAATGTGAATTAACAAGTCAATAGTACTAAAACAAATAAATTAAAATAAAAAATATAACCTAAATTCAAAATCCAAAAGAAGAAAATTTAACATAATACTCTTATGTCGAATTCCAACATTACATAAGTAAGTTTCAACGTAACATAAGTAAATACTCTTATAATTCAAAAGAAAGGGAAAATATAAGTATATAACCTCATTCACAACGAAATTGTACTTTAATAACGTCACTCATTATATGCCAAGTTTGTTAATGACTCATTTTTTCTAATATTAAGAGATGCGCTTCAAAAATTAGAATAATAACACGGTTATATGCTAAATGAATAAAATAAAAAAAATACGAGCAATGACATGAAACATAGGGAATGAAAAAGAAAGGAAATGAAATATAAATAATATAAAAATAAAAATATATTTGAAAAAGAAAAAATAAATAAGAAATGAAAATATAAATAAAAATAATTTAGAAAAGAAAATAAATTAAAATAAAATAAAATAAATATTAAATAATAGAAATAAAAAAGAAATTAAAAAAATAAAAAAGAAATAAACTAAAAAGTAACCATGTAATTACGGGGTGTAATTACACCCAATTCTCGGCCCCTCCCCCCGACCCAATTCCCACCTAACTGTATGAATTACGTCAAACAAACGGAAAATCGCGTAATTACACCCTATTACACCCAATTCAGTGCACGGATTGTGGCTTTCCAAACAAGCCCTTATAGTTTTCTGATAATATTCAATTTGTTTGTGTAAATGTGTAGATTCTTTTTGTGTGGATGAGGGGTAATTTTGTCCTTGAACTATTTGAAGGGTATTTTCGTAAATCAACTTTCAACTGTGGGGCTTCCCATTTTTAGAATAGTATTAGTTCTCGAACACGTGCGTTGCACGTGTTATCCATCAAGATATTAGCAATAATATTACAATAAGTCTGATGAGTTACACAAAATTTAAAAGGGTAGAATGAATGCTCAAATTCACGAATGGTGAGCTCATACAATCGCTATTTATTATTGTTGCAAAAAGCAATCTTACCAACAATTGCTATCGGATGGAGTTGAAGGGATATTCTTCATTTTCAAGAGAAAGAAACGCTTCTTAGCACTATAGTATGTAGTTATACACGGTCAATAAACTGTATATCCTTTTATGATGTGGTTTTTACGGTATATCAAATAGTTAGTGTAATAGTTTT
Organism: Lycium ferocissimum; assembly: GCF_029784015.1. Classification (NCBI taxonomy): domain Eukaryota; kingdom Viridiplantae; phylum Streptophyta; class Magnoliopsida; order Solanales; family Solanaceae; genus Lycium; species Lycium ferocissimum. The sequence goes on along the minus strand of NC_081351.1, from coordinate 36,963,944 downwards.
CTTGCTTATGATATTTCAACAACACATAGTTTAAACGTGAATGTGAGCAACATCGTCTATGGTTACAAATACTTCACGTCTTAAAGTTTATGCCTTGTCTTTAACAAATTGTAGCCGCCTCCTTCTGATGGCCTCATACATATTAAGAAGTCATTATCGAATGAAAATAGTATATTGTAGAAGTTGTACAAAAGTTTGATTGACATATATCTTTATTAGGATGGCTAGTAGATCATTGTAAAATTTGTGGCGTATACTTGCAAAAGAGTAGTAGTTTTTTATAGAGATAATTAATAATTGCTAACATAAGAAAATTAATTTGATGTATATAAGTCATAATTGCATTTATATGCGCCCTTTATCAGATTCAAAGTCATGAGTCCTTTCATCTGTGAATTTAATAGAACATATTAGATGAATTGCATATATATAGTCGTATTATGAAATATAGCACAATAATAAATCAACATCATTGTATTTTGTGCTAGCATGAAACACCAGATTAGATTGTTGGGACACGATCCTACGTTTGATGTGGAGTAATTGTAGGGGTTTGTGAAAATGGTATAGCTAGTCAATCAACATGAAGACATTGTAAATTAAAAGATGATAAGAGAAGAAAGCAGTAGCAAGCAGTCAAGTAGTATAGCTTTGTCTAAAGATTATGTAAAGTAATATTAACTTCCAAAAAAGAGAAAAGACATCATTGCCCCCCCTCTCCGAAATTGGCACGAAAACTCACTTTAACAACTAAACTTTATGAGCGTTTAAATACCCCCTAAACAACTTTCATCTTAATTAAATACAACCCCAAATGCTGACGTGGCAAAAAAAAAAAAAATTAAGAGAGTAAAGAACACAAAAAGGTGGACCGTATATATATATATATATATATATATATATATATATATATATATATATATATATATATATATATATATATATATATATTATTACAATTAAAAAATAAAATAAAAATAAAAATGCACCCCCCTCTCTTCCCCCACCCACTTAAATCAACCCGAAGAACCCCCCCCCCTCACACACACGCATTGCCACCCACCACCACTACCATACCCACGACGTCTCGACCACCAATATACCCACCCCCCCGCCCTCCATAACCACCACCACCGCCGCCACCGCCGCCAACCTTCCCCACCACCGAAGCGAAAATAATTTCCAGGAGACCATCTTCTTCCAATTTTGCTTCTTCTTCTCATTCAAATCACCAAATTAAGAAAACCCACAAATATTGGCTTGCTTCATCTTCTTCTGGACAACCCACAAAACTTCCCCACCTCCGTTCAAAGTTTGATTCCATCTTTTTAAAGAGGCAGTGTTGACATTTTGCATATTTGGACTGAAATTCGGATTGGTATCAACAAAAAAATTGAAGATGAGATTTTTTGTTGATGATAAAGGAGGTTTGAATGACAAGGATAAGGAGGAAGATGAAGATGACAAAGATGGGATTTTTCAGTTGGGTTGATTTAAGGAGGAGGTGGTTATGGTGGTGGTGGAGGTCGTGGTGGTGGCGGCGGCGGTGGTGGTGGTGATTGCTACAAGTGTGGTGAGGATGAGGAGAAAGAAGAAGAAAGAGAAAAAATAATAAAAGAAAAACAAAAAATGAAGGGTTGGTAATTTTTGACATGGCAATGACGTGGCAACGATGTGGCAATGACGTGGCGCGAGTGTAATACACCTCACATTGTGAGAGTGGTATTATTTTTTCAGGGTGAAAAATAATTGAAACCTATGTTCTTTAAGGGGGTATATAATTAGAAGTTAAGTTTAGTTGCTAAAGTGAGTTTTCGTGCCAAGTTCAGAGGGGAAATGATGTCTTTTCTCTCCAAAAAATTATAAACGGAAGAATTAAGATGAAATTTTGATAGACAACGAAAGTGAAAAAACTAACATAAAAATAGTACTCCCTCCGCATAAAAAAAAAAGTCCACTTAGTCATTTGTACACCCCTTAAGAAAATACTAACTCCTAGACAAAAATATGTAATTTGACTAAACTACCCCTAATTAAATAAGTATTGAGATTTGATCATATAACATCTAATAGGGGCAATCTGGAAAAATAAGTTTAATTCTTTCTTGATTTGATGAGTGGACACTTTTTTTACCCTAGAACAAAAGGCTAAGTGGATACTTTTTACACTTTTTTTTTATCCGGAGGGAGTATAACTTTGTTGCAAAAAGTGCTGACAGTACACCAAGCTAAGGCACTGAGTATTTAAGGAAAGAAGCACATAATGAGTGACAAAGGACCAAAGGATGAAGCTAGTGACCCGAAGTTCAGCGTTTTATAGATCTATTAAAGAATAGGAAAAGGTTTTAACTGATAGAAGATAAAAGAAAGCTAAAAAAAATATTAAGAAAAGCGTACTCTCTCCGGATAAAAAAAAGAGTCTACTTAGCTATTTACACACTCCTTAAGAAAATACTAATTTCTAGGCGAAAATAGATAATTTGACTAAACTACTCCTAATTAAATAGGCATTGGAATTTGATCATTTAACACTTAATAGGGGCAAATATGAGAAAATAAGGTTAATTCTTTCTTGATTTGCTAAGTGGACTCTTTTTTTTATGCAAAAAAAAAAACTAAGTGGACTCTTTTTTTAATCCGGAGGGAGTACATCCTAAGGATCAAAGAAGCAAAAAACTGGAAAAGAAACGGACAGCCTCATAATCATAATACAATAAAAGCTTCGTAGTTGGTTGATGCGGCTTTTATTAGCATTCAATATTATAAAATTAAATAAGACAACGTGGGTAATTTATATCTTCTGATAACATTCAACTTGTTTGTGTAAATGTGTAGATTCTTTTTTGTGTGGATGAGGGGTAATTTTGTCCTTAAACTATTTGAAGGATATTTTTGTAAACCAATTTTTAACTATGGGCAGTAAATCAACTTTCAATTATGAGGCTTTCCACTTTTAGAATTATGATGATTAGTACACCACACAAATGAAGTCAAATTGCTGACTCAACTTTCTTGAGCCTACTCATAGTGTAGAAAACTGACAAAAATAGGCACGACGTTGCTATTTATGGAAGCTACGTGCAGTAAGTTGCTTGTCAATGAAAAATCGGTAGAAAGAATGAAGGATAGTTCAATAAAAATAAGCAAGTGGATATTACTCACAAGTCAATAATAATAATGAAAGTGTGCATTATCACTATGAATTTCGACCAAATGGTATCAAAAGCAAACTTAGTATTAGACTTCTTGAGGATGCAAGAGAGCATTTTTATTTTATTTATCGTACAACATAACGAAAGAAGGAAAATGAACCAACTATTGATTAGCACTACTATTGCCTAGTGATTTTGGGGGAGAGTAGAATTTCATTGATCAATTTGTCTATGTTCACATAAGATGATCCTGTTGGTTTTTCCACAGCTTCCACAGCTAATTTCTTCCATTCCAGTGCTTTTTTCTTCATCTCTTTGCCTTTCACCCCCGTCATCAATTCTCTCACAAGGTTTTCAACTTCGTCCCTCTTCACATTATTGTCAATCTCCATTCCTATTCCCCATCGCCTGCAACAAAACCAACAATTTGTTTGTTGTTCTGCAAAGAACGGCCAGCAAATCATTGGCACCCCACTGCTAATGCTTTCGAGTGTCGAATTCCATCCACTATGAGTCAAGAACCCTCCAATAGCAGGGTGGCCAAGGACTTGTTCTTGCAGGCACCAACTTGCCAGCATCCCTCTTTCTTTAGTTTCTTCCAGGAATGCAGGTGGAAAAACAGCTTTTTCGCCTGATACAATATCAGGCCTAATTATCCACAAAAACTCCAGCTGGCTATTGGCAAGTCCCCAGGCGAATTCTATAAGTTGATTCGGTGTCATGAGAGTGATACTTCCAAAATTGACATACACAACAGAATTTAGTTTCTTGGAATCTAGCCACTCTAGACACTTGGTTTCTTCTTTCCACAGATTCGATCCCAAGTCCTCCAAATTTTTGTCCTCAACATGTTTCACGAGCAAATGCAATGGCCCAACGGCGTAGATAGGAGGAAGAAGTGTTTGAAGTGATTCAAGAACTTCTCTCTCTAATGGCTCAAATGTATTGACAACGATAGCAGAAGCATTTTTCGATCTCTCTGTTTCTTGGATGACGAATTTGACCATGTATTCTTCTGGATTAGTAGTTCTAATGAAACTTGGAAGATCCCTCAAACGTATTCCTTTCATGCCTGGTATCCAGTCCAAAGTTGTCTCCAAGTACCCATTTGTCAAGTAACTTTCATCTGCAGTTTGATTCCAAAGAAGATTAACGACGTTAAGGCCCAAAGATACCTCAAAAGAGTTAATGATATAGGCCACGACCAATTTAAAACATGAAAAAAATATTATATATATATACCTTTAAGTGGTGTGTATCCTTTCTCAACAAGATGGCGGTAATGCTTGTAAGCTAATAAACCACAAGCACTTGGGGTCCGAAAGAGAACTTCAGGGATGCCGAAATCTTGAGCAGCAAAGAGAGTGAAGCTCATTGCACCATCAGAAACGATGCACGAGACAGGTGGCACGTTAGGTGAAGAAGTATTATTGAGCTTTGTAAGCAACTCTTTGAAAGGACCTAAACAAGTAGTAGAAGTGGATTTAGATAGGGAAGGAATGTCTTGGGTAGTATCAGGTCACATGGTGGGAGGCCATCAGGAATGGTCTCGAATCGAAAAGATGGCAAGCCCTTGAGGGCATCGGGGCCTCGAGACTTAAGGAGACGCCTATGGTTGTGTTCAGTGTTGACAAAGGTGATATGAAATCCTTTGTGATACAGGATTTTGGCCAACTTTAACATTGGGCTAATGTGGCCTTGGGCAGGATATGGTATGCAAACTGCATGAGGCTTGTCTAAATTTTCAGCACCAATGGAACACATTTTTTTTTGTTTTGTTTTGTTTAGTCTTATTGGGTTTCTCTCAAATAGGAACAGAAAAGATTCGTATGATATTTGCAAGAGGAAGAGGATGAATATATTTATAGACGATCTAATTAAAAAGAGTCAAAATCCTAAAGTATTGTAACATTAGATGTTAAATTCAGCACTATGACATAATGACCTTACTTTTGATTTTGTCCAAATCCGCAATGACATGTTGCTGCAACGTCATAATGACGTGGTACTTTTTTTGTTTCTCACCCTCTGTCGGTATTCTCATTGAGCTCAATTAAATTTATATTGGCACCTTGATAGTCCTACATTAAGAGTAAAACGCTCCCTAATAAAGGCAACTTCATATTCAGAATTTGAACCTGAATCCTCTGATTAATGATAAAGGAATACCTATCATTCCACCAGTCCTGATCGGCTATAATGACAGTCCTACTGAAATTTCTTCTGAGGTATAATGCTTTTGGCCACAATCCTCACCCACCACGTGTTGAAAACTACTTGGGAAATTGTCCAACGTGTTGCAAAACAATGGTCCAATGCTTCCCCAAAAATGCTAAATAGCAGCTAGCTCAATCTTTTATCCTTGAGATATGCAGTGTACTATTGAGTTAACTGATGTTCGTTGTTGTACTATAATTTGGGGCCTTCTGTCCGACTTTTAGTGTTTATTTTCCTTTCTTTGAGTTGTACATATTTTTACTGGGTAATAAAATCCTTGAGCAAAGGGCTAAAATAATCCTTTATCTACAGGAGTAGGTTCATTTTGGTCCCTCAAATATAACTTGAGTATATTTAATCCCTTAACTTTACTAAAGTGGTTCACTTTTTATCTCCTAACTAACCCATTTTAAAAAGTAACGGTCCTAAGGCCACGTGACACTCACGTGACTCCCAAACCCATCTGACAAAACTACTAAACTCATTTGCCTTTCCCCCCAATTTCATACGCACCGAAAAAAGCTCTAGCCACTCTGTGAAAATCTTTGATCGGCTGGAACAAGAAAACTCAAGTGAAGAAGCTGATTTTTTCTTCTACAATAATGATTATTAGATCTCATGATAGTGAAATACCCAATTATGGTAAGATTTTAGCAAGAAACACCATCTGGGTATCATTAAACTAAAAAAGTGATTCTTCACTCTATGTTGATTCTGTTTCTCATTCCTTAGTATATTTGCTAACTTTTATGCAATACATGATAGCTTCAGTATATTTTAATAAGGTTACTAGTAAATAGTATTAAATTTCTTCAATTATTTTGTGCAATGCATGATACAACAGAAGCTATTTGAATAAAAAATTGAAATAAAGACAAGAAATAAGGAATAAAAATATAGTATGTAAATTGATGCTTTAAAAGATTGTGTTTTGCTGTTGTTGAAGGAAATTTTTTGCTGCTCTAAGAATATAGTTTTCCTGCTGTGAAATGTTAATTTTTGCTGCTGAAGGTTGGTGTAAATGAGTCGATGTTGCTGTTGAAGAAAATGTGGATAGGTTTATTTGATTAGCAGACTAAAAGAGATAGGTTGATATGCATAAAAGAGTTAATTTTTTATGCTAAAGATTGATGTAAAAGAGTCGATTTCGGTAACTCTTCATTTTGGTTTATTTACTGTACAAAGCTACAGTACTATATTTCTCAGAAGGTAACACATTCTCTATAAAGGAGATACTTTTATTAACTCCTTATTTGATTTTGATTTAGTTTTTGTTATGTCAGCAAGTGAAGACAAAGCATATGAAGTTTAAAGTAACTTTGGAAACTATTTATTGACTATTTGATTTCGATTTTCTTGACTACTAATTCTAACAAGCCATGCACCTGGAAACTATTTTGGGGCAGGGAAGGAAATATTTGTTTAAGCAAATATATGTTGGTTTTAAAAGATTTTCCCTTTGTTGCCTTTTCTTGTATTCCATCCATTCAATCGATCTCTTTACAAACCCAAAACCCATTTTTGAAATAGTCATCTATGATGCTCGGCTCAGGAGGATCCAGTGTCGTGGGCCCTCGAAATTTCAGATATTCAAGAAAGTTGAACGAGGTTATAAGATCTGGTCAATCAGCTATAATTTTTCCTTAGTTCCTTTATCCTAAGAAATAAAGAAGGCATGAAGAAATAAAATGTGCATCAATCAAGAAAGGATATAGCACTATAAGTTGAAATTCGTTGAAAAAATTGTCCTTACCATTACTTGTTAAACGGGTTCCGTTAGGGAGATAAAAAGTGCACTACTTTAGCAAAGTTAAGGGATTAAATATGCTCAAGTTATATTTGAGGGACCAAAATGAACCTACTCCCATAGATAAGGGATCATTTTAGCCCTCTGCTCTAAAATCCTTTAATCCCTGATGCTACTGATACAAGATGACGTTTCAATTTTTGCTTTCATGTCCAATTAGGCATCAAATATTTATCATAGAAAGCTGATGGACCTTTAGAGCATTTTAATATTAATTTATATTATATTAAAGTGCATCAATTATACGTTACCCAACTTTGCAGCATTTCCTATTTACGTTAGGATCATTATTTCCTAGTTATTCGTTTGAGTAAATGGATGAATGTGGACATAAGTTAATTTGAAATTTTCATAACCGCTATTTCATTACTCCTGCACGTTAATGGCACATAATGGTTACTTTATTTTCTTTGTAAACTTCTAGTCATTATACTCCATATTCACACCACTTTATTACCCCCTAATCCACTATTTTCATCCAATCAATTCAAGGATGAATTTTTCAACTATAAATAGTTTTTTCATCCTTACCTTATGGGTGTAGAAAAAATATTTTGGAGAGTTCTTAAAAGAGTAAGGAAAATAAAAGAGAGTTTATTTAGTTGAAGGAAGGTGTTCTTTTTGGTGGAGCTTTGGACTCAACATCTTGTCCAGAGTTTGTTGAGTTATACGAAGTGATCGGGCTATTATATCCCGAAGGGGACAAGTCGAAAGATTACGCCGGACTGACTAGTAAAGATTTGTCATAATTTGACTTGAATCTCTAAAGAAAGCGAGATATCCGCGCCTCGGCCAAGACATTTTCATTTTATTTTACAATTGTAATTTTATTTTTATTGAATTATCACCAACAATTTAAGGAGATTCCATGGCTACAATTGAAAAATCCGCGGATGTCAAAGTGGGAGAGCTTAACAAGCCATTTCGGTTCAACGGTACTCATTTCAAGAGATGGAAAGGTAAAGTACTTTTCTACTTAAGTTTTCTCAATGTTTCTTATGCGTTAACTGAGAAGAATCCAAACAAAGTAGATAACTCTTCCATGAATGATGAAGAACTTATTTCTCTTCAAGAAAAAGTTGAAAAGTACGATGAGGATTCTTACAAGTGTCGGTATTATCTGCTTAATTGTCTATCAGATAACTTTTATGATTATTATGATAGAACTTACTCTCTTGCAAAGAAAATTTGAAAAGCATTGCAGAGTAAATATGATACCGAGGAGGCTACAGCGAAAAAATATGTTGCTAGTAGATTTTTTTCGTTTCCAAATGGTGGACAACAAATTAGTGCCAAACCAAGCTCAAGACTTTATAATGATCGTTGGAGAGTTAAAGTCCGAGGAGATAAAAATTGGAGATAACCTTATTGTTTGTGGCATAATAGATAAACTTTCACTTTCATGGAAGGAATTTCAAAAAATTATGCGCCACAAACAAAAAGAAACTTCACTTGAGATGTTAATTATGCGAATCCGCATGGAAGAAGAGGCAAGGGGCCAAGATGTGCTTTTGTAAATAGAAGAGAGCAACTTACAACCCATCACAAATAAAGTAAATTTAATTACTTCAAATAATGCTGCTCCTAATGCTAACAAAAATACCTCTATGAATCCTAAGAAAAAAATATTCAAGAAAACTAATGGTAGACCTCCCAAGAAAAATAATGGTGGTAATAATCAAGCACAAAATCAACAAGCACAAAATGGAGGATCATGCTTTGTCTGGCAAGAGTGGACATATTGCTTGATTTTGCAAGTTTCGGAAGCGTGGTCCTACACCTCGGCGAACGTTACCGAAGAGCCACATGTGGTGGTGATAATAGATTTAAATATGGTTGAAAATGTTGATGGATGGTGGGCTGATTCTGGTGCAAACCGTCATGTCTGCTATGACAAAGATTGGTTCAAAGTGTATATTCCATTTGAGGAGCCCAAAACCATCATGCTTGGTGATTCTCACACCACTCAAGTGCTTGAAAAGGGAGATGTCGAGTTGAGCTTTACCTCAGGAAGGATGTTAACATTAAAAGATGTACTTTTTACTCCTTCTATGAGAAAAAATTTGATGTCTAGTTTTCTTCTTAATAAAGCAAGCCTCAAACAAATTATTGAGTCTGATCAATATGTAAAATAGTGAAACAAGGCATTTTTGTAGGAAAGGGGTATGCTTGTGATGGGATGTTCAAGTTGAATGTTGAGATGAATAAAATTACTAATTCTGTTTACATGCTTTCTTCTACTAATTTTTGGCATGCTCGTTTGTGTCATATTAATAATCGTTAGGTGGGAATCATCGAGTTTAGATTAATCCCAATGATTAAAAAGGATTTTGAAAAATGTGAGGCTTGTAGTAAAGCCAAAATCACAAAAAGGCCTCATTTTCAAGTTGAAAGAAAAACTAAATTGTTAGAGTTAGTTCATACTTATATTTGTGAACCTGGAGGACTTTTAACTCGTGGAGGAAATAGATATTTTATCACTTTTATTGATGATTTTTCTAAGTCTACATATGTTTTCTTGATGAAAAATAAAAGTGATGCTTTTGAAAATTTTAAAATTTATCTCCATGAAGTTGAAAATAGAAAAATAAAAAGAATTAGAAGTGATAGAGGCCGTGAATATGAGTCTAATGAGTTTAATTCTTTTGTTAGATCATTGGGAATAATTCATGAAACTACGCCACCTTATTCTCCTGCATCTAATGGTGTAGCAGAAAGAAAAAAATAGAACTTTAATGGAGTTGACAAATGAGATGCTTATTGAGTCGAGTGCACCTCTAAAGTTTTGGGGTGAAGCTATTTTGACTGCTTGTTATGTGTTGAATCGTTTGCCTCATATAAAGACAAAATTAACACCTTTTGAGTTGTGGAGAGGCCACAAGCCAAATTTGGGATATCTAAGAGTTTGGAGTTGTTTAGCTTATGTAAGGCTAATGGATCCCAAAATTTCTAAGTTAGGTAAAAATGTTACTACTTGTGCTTTTTTTGGTTATGCTTCAAATAGTACAGCCTATAGATTTTTTAGTCTTGAAGATAATATAATAATAGAATTAGGTGATGCTACTTTTCATGAAAATAAATTTCCATTTGATTCTAAAAATAGTGGGGGTCCTAGGACTGAAGAAAATATTTTATCACTACCTAGTTCTTCTACTTCTGTTTTGAAAGATAAAGAAAATAATGATTTTGAGTTAAGAAGAAGTAAAAGAGCTAGTGTAGAAAAAGATTTTGGTCCTGATTTTTATATTTTTAATGTTGGAGATGACCCTCTCACTTTAAAAGAAGTTTTATCTTCACATGATGCAATTTTTTGAAAGAGGCTGTAAATGATGAAATGGAATCACTTATTTCCAATAAAACTTGGAAGTTAGTTGATTTACCACCGAGTTGTAAAACAATTGGGTGTAAATGGGTCCTTGGAAAAATGTTAAAACCGGATGGTTCTATTGATCAATATAATACTGGACTAGGAGCCTTCTCGGTTAACTAAGTAATCCCAAAAACATGAACATGATATAGTTGGCTAAGAAGCCCATGATTTTCGTGAAATAACTTGTAAATAACTTGTAATCATGATTTCACGAAATAACTTGTAACATGGTTTCATGAAATATCTTGTAATATGGTTTCATAAGATAACTTGTCGTAGTCTTGCAAACATTTTCTTGATTCATGAGTAATAACAATAGTTCATAATTATATATATAATTGACTTGAAAACATGCTTGTAACTTGCTACATAAAATCATAAAATTTCATATAAACATAATGAGAACACATGAGGAAGAATTCATGATTCATGGATTAAGCTAGGGTTCCTAATAACCGTAATGGAAGATTAGGAATACAATAACGAATATAGATACAAAATTTATGTACATAAATACATAACTATGGGCTATCAATATGTTGGGTTTAATGCCACTAGATTTGAACTTCATGGATATCAAGAAACGGAGCATGGGGAAGAACGTAGAGATTCCCACATGTGTGACGGAAGTTCTACATACCTTAATTGCTTCAAAATCTTGAATTAAAGACTTGAATTTTGGAGAAGATTTCCTAATTCTTGATTCTTGAACCTTGGGATGGGTTTTCTTGACTATTACTGCAATTTTTGATTTGTATATTCACCAAATGGATGTAAAAACTGCTTTTTAAATGGGGACCTAAATGAAGAAATTTATATGGAACAACCCGAAGGTTTTGTTGAAGCAGGCCAATAAAGCAAAGTGTGTAAACTTACTAAATCCCTATATGGCTTGAAACAGGCACCAAAGCAGTGGCATGAGAAATCAAATTTCCTGCATGATTGAAAATGATTTTAAAACAAACGAGTGTGATAAGTGCATCTATTATAAGTCTTGGAATAATTCACATGTTATTGTTTGTCTCTATGTTGATGATTTATTGATCTTTGGCTCTAACATAAATGTTATTGGTGAAACTAAAAATATTCTTAGAAGCCATTTTGACATGAAAGATCTTGGTGAGGCAAATTTTATTCTTGGAATAAAAATTACTAAAACATGTGATGGAATTTTCCTTGACCGGTCAAATTGTGTTGAGAAAATTTTGAAAAATATAACTTTCTTGTGCCGGCGGCATGTTGTAACTCCTGATTCAAGTGTTCACTTGTTTTATTTGGTCAAAGTGAAAATGATGTGATAAATCAAAAAGAATATGCTAGCTTAATTGGAAGTTTGAGATATGTGACTGATTGCACTAGACCTGATATTGCGTATGCAGTTGGAGTACTTAGCAGGTTTACAAGCAAGCCAGGTAGTGAACATTGGCATGCCATAACGAGAGTTATGAAATATTTAGTGGCTACTAAAACTTATGGCTTGTTTTATAAAAAAATATCCTGTTGTACTTGAAGGCTTTTCTAATGCAGATTGAAACACTTTATCTGGTGATTCCTGTTCTACCACTGGTTATATTTTTTCGTTGGCAGGTGGTGCTATTTGTTGGAAATCAAAAAAGCAAACTATTATTGCTAACTCTACCATGGAGGCTGAACTAATTGCTTTAGCTTCAGCTAGTGAAGAAGCGAATTGGTTAAGAGATTTATTATTTCAAATTCCTTATTTTGAAAAACCAATTCCTCCTATTTTAATTCATTATGATAGCACCAGCAATTGTAGAGTTCAAAACCGTTATTATAACAAAGAATCCACTATAAGGAGAAAGCACAAGATCGTGAGATCATATTTGACAAGTGGTATCATTAACGTTGATTATGTCAAATCTTGTGATAATCTTGCATTTCCACTAACCAAGGCCTTGGCAAGAGAAAGGGTCTGGCACACATGGAGGGGGATGGGATTGAAGCTCAAAAATTCATGAGTCGTATATGAGGAAACCTAACTGGAGACTAGAGATCCTATAACTAGGTTCAATGGGAAAAACAAATCATATGATGACTTGTTGTGAAAAATGCACTATTTTATTCATTCCCTCCCTATGGTGTGAGTGCATTATTCTGTAACAATTTGTGGAGATTGAGTTAATAAACTCTTAATGAAATGTTGTAGCTCGTATGAGTGGGGTGTTAAGTTACAGAAGCACCCTTGACAGATTTCACCTATGTGAGTGTGGAAGTAGGTTGCTTCCTATGAGAATTGGGCTCGTTCTCAAAAGCACTTATGAAACCGGGATAGCACAAGGCCGTAATGTGCTGGTTGTTAAAGCTCATGTCAACACCTTGATTATTATGTGCAAGCAAGAATTATTTCCACTGCTACCATAGTTCAAGTGCGAGACCACTATGGCTGCGGGAGTAAAGATTATTGTTTTACTAAGTAGGTTCAATGCAGAGCACACCTTCATTATGCTTAATAGTCTCTCGTCAACTGATAAACTCTCTTGTTTAATATTAAAATGAGTGGGGGATTGATGGACCTTTAGAGCATTTTAATGTTAATTTATTATTATATTAAAGTGCATCAATTGAACGTTACCCAACTCTGCAACATTTCTCATTTACGTTATGATCATTATTTCCTAATTACTCATTTGAGTAAATGGATGAATGTGGACATAAGTTGATTTGAAATTTTCACAACCACTATTTCATTACTCCTGCACGTTAATGGCACATAGTGGTTACTTTACTTTCTTTGTAACCTTCCAGTCATTATACTCCATATTCACAACACTTTATTACCCCACTAATCCACTCTTTCATCCAATCAATTCAAGGATGAATTTTTCAACTATAAATAGTTTTTCATCCTTACCTTATGGGTGTAGAAAAAATACATTGGAAAGTTCTTAAAAGAGTGAGGAAAATAAAAGAGAGTTTATTTAGTTGAAGGAAGATGTTCTTTTTGGTGGAGTTTTGGACTCAACATCTTGTCCAGAGTTTGTTGAGTTATACGAAGTGATTGAAAGTATCCCGGAGGGGACAAGTCGAAAGATTCTTGTTGGACCGGTAAAGATTTGTCAGAAAGGCTTCAATCTCCTTAAAGAGAGCAAGATATCCGCCTCAACCAAGACATTTTATTTTATTTTTCAATTGTAATTTTATTTTTATTGTATTATCACCAACAAAAGCTTACCGTCAGTGTTTTGCAAAAGTTATTCTACCGACTTTTCTAGGAAGAATAACTTTTTTTTATTTTTGCAAAAGGAACAGAAATCATATAATGTTTCAAACAGAACTTTGCCACTAATTAAAACCAATACATAAGAAATTTGTATACTATGCAAGTAGGATCACTACACATCTATATATAATATAAAGCTAGGCATAAACAAGGTGATGTGGCACCTCTCTATCCCACCATTCCTATTTATCTTTTTTCTCCTTTTTTTGCCTTTTCCCCTTATTTTTATGCTTCAAAAACAACACTAGAGAAGAAGAAAAAAGGAAGAAAACAATGTCTTGCTATAATTTATTGTAGCTGCAGTTATGACATTTAATAATAGCAATCATGAATCATGAAGTGAGAAATAAATTATGTTGAACGTGTTTGAGGGATAGCAAGAGACCCATGTATTGTTGGGATTATGAGAGGAGAGCAAGAGCCATGTTTTGTTGGGATGGTTATATAAAGAAGACCCATGTATTGTTGCAACTTGCAAGATTTACTTTTACTTCCTCCATGAACAATTCAATATTCTATCCTTCTGCCTATTGGTTGGTCCAAATATAATTAACAAAACACATGCATTTTGCTTTGCAAAAGGTAAGACATATTTCAATTTTAATGATTTTGTTTCTGATTTATATATTTTTCATTAGAATATTTTAAACTCTAAAATAAAGATTTTTATTTATCGTGCTAATTCTTGGTCAAACGATTAAACTTTTAAAATTTCGTGTGTTCTTTTTCTGAACTTGGTGTATATTTTGTTAAGCGTGAAAAATGGAGAATCTCATTTTAAAGTTCTTGAGTACTTAAAAAGTGTATAGTATATTATAGCAGAATATTATTGTAGCATTTTGAAGCTGAGTAGTCACGGGCATGACGAGATCACATAATACAAACATAAATCCAACAATAAAAGATCACACAAATTTAAAAAATATCACAATTTTTACATACCACGAATAATTACATATTCTTCAAATGATTGATATGAACTGCTCGAACAAGTAAATACATATTCTTCAAATGATTGATATGAACTGATCGAACAAGTAAATACTAACAAAAAATAAAGAATTATGAATCAATAATTTAACATTGCTGCGCAAAAGAGAAAAGTTGTTCAAGAACAATTGATATAGATCAAGAGATTTGTACCTTTCATTTTTTTAAAAAGGAGAGTTTGATAGTTTTTCTCTACCATTTTTCTCATTTGGTGGTCTCTTTGAATTTATAGGAGATAACGGTGGAGGTCTTGGGATGGTAAGAGGATCCATTATATTAGTTAAAAAAGAACTGATTATTTGGAATTTTGTTAGAAAATTAGGAGGAAAAAGGGGAATTGAATCAAATATTAAAATGAAAGCTTATGTCTTCTAGAGTAAGTAATGGGCACGGATGGAGAGAAAATGAAAAAGTGAAGAAAGAAAATAAAAAGACAAAAAAACAAACGATTAAACTAACTTATATCTTGATTAGTATTAAGGTGGTATTTATCTTATGTTATTTTTAAATTATTCTCATGTAAGCCTAAGTTATATTCTTGATCATAACTTCGCTTAAGAGATACATCATGAAAAAATTGTTAAAGATTTTAATCTAAACATTCAAATTTTAAGCTGGAGATCAATAATTCAGAATTCATTCAACACATAAAATTAAATTTTTTATGCATATATATGAAAACTTTATCTTCTCTCAGCTTAATTTACAATAAAATTCATTTCTTAAATTTAATTAGTCTATTTTATAATCGTACGAAATGTGAATAAGTTCACTAATATTTTATAGATCTATATAAAGTTGATCGTAGCCAAGTGATGTGCCCCCTCTCGATGACCAACTATTGTGTTTCTTCTTTTTCTCCTTTTTTGGCATTTGTTGGTTTTTTCCCTTCAATTTAATGCAATTATTATTCAATTATTAAATGACTAATACTTTTGGTTCTTAAAAAGTCACCGCCTAATTGCATTTAGCCTTTTCAATAAATAAATGTCATGTGCATTGATAATTGAAACTGCTCAATTTAAATGCTCTTAACTACACCTTCATCTCCTCCTCTTTTATTAGTTTCTTCTTTAAAAATTCAAAATTGTAACCATTAAAATTTATTATTATATGATGAAATAGAGTATAAAAATGATCTCATCAAATCAAAGGACTAATTACATGTGATTTTACCAATTCTGATAGACAGAGGAATGGAGGATAATAAAAAATCCTTGAGGGTGTCATGAAGGATACGAGGATAAGAATTAAAGGATGATCACACCAAAATGCTACTGGATTTCTCAAGACTATACTAGGTTGCTTCACTTAATTCTCAATAAGAGAGTACTTCTCTCTTCAGCTATATATGAAGGTCGTTTCTTTAGTTTTGTAACAGTGAAAATTTGTTACTTGTAAAGAAATATTCATGAATCTTTTGTTATAAATTAGGAAACAAGAGTAACTATCATAAGACTGATTTTATATTCGATAATAAGTGGAGTAGATACTTAATAATTTTGTATAATCGATTTTATCATTTCTTTGTCATCTGCAGATATATAAAAAGTTGTCATCCGAATAGTTACATATATGCTAATAGATGTATCGCGATCATTTTAATCGAAAATAAAACAGATCTTGAAGATCAACACATTACAAAAAAGCAAGTAATTTGCGGAGGTTAAAAGTTGCAATTTGCAGAGGAGTGACAAGCTGTTCCTACCAATGATGCTAACGAATTTGTTGAGAAGGAGGATTGTTCTTCCCAGGGACTTAACGTGTTGGAAGCGAAAAATGCGGAGGGTGCATTTTTGACTTTGTTGACAAAGATTTTCAACATTGTAAATAGAAGAATCTTTCTGCAGATTAAAATGTTGCTAAATTATTGTTGTATGTAGTATTCAATTTCTAGATACCAAAGAAATCTCATGCATATTATTTTGTTAAATATTTTTTTGCTACCGAGCCTATCTTTAGACAATGTCTTTACAAATAGTGGTTTCTATCGTTTAGGTTACTTATTTAATTAGTAAAATTAATTTTTATTATAAAATTTCTATCAAAAAATTATTCAGTCATTTTTCTCCTTATTACGCGCGAAGAGCGAACAAATTAACTAGTTATGAGGAAACAGAAGCACAACCTCCTATATTGTAGTTTGAACGTTTGGGCAGATCATGGACCACAAAAAGTGTCACTGTTCAAATTTAATGAAAGCCGACATGAAAAACAGAGAAAGCATCCCATATTTGAAAGAAATTAGTAAATTTTAATTAATTTATGTTTTAATTATTTTTTAATGATTTGGACTACTGGTTAAATTGGAAGTCAAAAATGTCCCTCTATTTTATTTTAATGGCTAAAAATATTCTCCGTTACAATTTTTGATCATTTATGCCCCTGCCGTTAAGAAAATTAACAAATTTACCCTTTATTTGACGGAAATCACCAAATTGATTCAAATAACCCGATTTCACAAAAAATAACTCACTCCCGTATTTTACCCGCCGTGACCCACCTCCTAAATTAACCAAGTCTTCCTTCTCCCTCATATTTGCTCCTCTAGCGACTTGGCTCTCAAGCCCATCGCTCCGGCGAAATCCATCTCCGATTCTCCCATTTCCTTTCCCACCGCCGACGGCTGCCGCCACAAAAACACCATTGATTTTCGTAAGGCAAATAACCTTCCAGAATCTTCTATAGCTTATATGACGTGGCTCATTAGTATATTTGATTATGATGGTGGTATTGTTCTTTCACTTCACCAATTGCTAGTAATGACCCTATAATATCTTGGGTTTGGTCTTTTATTGCTTCATTATATTTGGGTAAAGATAAATTGAGGCTGCTAATGAATTAGCTTCACTTGCTTAAGATAATGACAGAAATAATAAATTTATAGTTGAAGAAGGTGGGATTTTCCCTTTGTTAAAGCTTTTGAAGGACAAAAGTTCGGATGCTAAAATTGTTGCTGCTGTAGCCCTTTGTTATCTTGCTAATGACGAATAAAGGGTTAGGGAAATTGTTCGTGAAATGGGGGTACCGACAATAGTTCAGTTGTTGGAGGATTCGTCGACTAGAATTCAAATTAAGTGTGCTGATTTAGTGGGAGGGATGGCCGGTTATAGTTCGTTAGCTCAGGAGGAGTTTGCTAGGGAGAATGTCATTAGACCTCTTGTGACATTGTTATCGTATGAATTTAGGGGGTGGCAAATGGGCATTTGGGCTAAAGCTGGGCGGTTCAAGAATCTATAGATGGGCCAAAGTCCAATCCTGTCCAAAGTTTGTTTGGGTCAAGATGGGCTGCGTCAAGATGCGGTAAATGAAGGGTCATAATCCAACTCGCCTAACTTAACCCACTTTTTTAACATTTTGAGAAACTAAATATATCGATATTCTTTGATTGTAATATTCTCTCGCTCATGCTTTTCTAAATAAAAGGTGTTTTGAAAATCAAATTTAAATATTTATTGGATATAAAAAACTCAATCGTATGCTTTTACTCAAAATAATAAAGATATTCACTGTAAATATTTCCTCATAAATTATACTCGAAATTATTCCGAAAATAAATCAAAAGAAAATTAAATGTTAATTGACGTAATGAATATTGATTTTGTCAAATACCTCTCTTTTACCCCTTTGTCTTATTTATATATTTTTATGGTTGTCTTATACATAACTAAGAGTGACAAATGTATGTCGGATATGGGTGAGTCGAAAATAGTTTAAACAAAAATGAAAAAGCATAGACCCTCAGGAAAAAAATTGAAAACTTAAAAATAAAAAGTTACTAGTAAAATTTTTCAAATAAGGAAATAAAAAATAATAATAATATTTTTTTCTAAAAAATTAAAAATGAACATTTTCAAAAATAAAAATAATTACAAAAATAAATTTAAATAATAATTAAAAAGAAGTTAATCATGTTTTGCAACTTTTATTCTTATGAATGGATGACAATTAATGAGTTAGTTTGGGCTCATTTGATGGGCCAGTTTGGGCTAATGATTTGTGATGGGTCAACTTGGGCCAAGCCCAAATTAGCCTATTTTCAAAATCACTCTAGCCTAAACCCATTAAAGCTTTGGGGGGTCAAATGGGTTTGGGTTAGTTTTGTCAACCCTACGTATGATATTTTGATAGATGAACCGAAATTGGGAAATGGGAAGCAAAGCATACATTCCATTGTGCAAATTAATAAGGAGTTGGAGAAGAATTCGGCAGGGTTGTATAGTTACAAACGTGTAACTGGATCTCCATTGTCATCGAATTATTCTGATGGGAGTAGCAAAAGTGTGAGTAATTATAGGAAGGAGAAGCAAAAGTGGGAGTAGCAAGAGTGGGTTATTTTTTACTTAAATCGATTATTTGAATCAATATGAGATTTTCACAAATAAAAGTATATTTGTTAACTTTCATAATCTAAGAAAAGATAAATGACCCAAAATTATAACGGAGGATATTTTTAGCCATTAAAATAAAGTAGAGGGATATTTTTGACCCTTTTCCCTAGAGTTAATGCCGGTAAAACATCTGGACGATCCAAATGGAGCTCATGAGAAGTCTAGGGCGGATCCACTATTCTGAAAAAAGCCAAAGGCAAAAAGTTGGGAAATTCTTTTTGGCTTATAAGTCATTTAGTTTGACCAACAATTTTATCTTTTTATCCCTTATATTTTCTTCTAATTCCAATATTACCCTCACTACTAAAAAACCCTAAACTATGGAGCTTTCTCCTCTTTTCTTCGGTTCACGGCACTCTTCCTCTTCTCTTCTTTCCTCTTCCTTTCCTTTATCTTTGCATCTATTCTTCGAGTTTTTCTCAGAGATTTTACTCCTATCGAGCTTGTGGTAAGTTCTTCTCCATCAATTTCTTTAAGATTATAATCACGAGATTAATTAGCTTTGAACTTCAGTGTGTCTGAATTTATGATTTTTCATTTCAGGCAGTTGAAGCTACCCAAAATGTGGAACTTGGTAATTGCAAGATTTGAAGAATTCCATTGAGCCCTGACTAACCACTGTTTTGAAATGCAAGAATGTTATTTTCGTATTTTATTTACTTTCCACTTTCTTAGGAGAAAGGCTTCCACAGGACTTCAGGTCGCTCTTTATTTTATGTTGCATAATTTTCCTTTTCAGGAATGTCACAAAATAATCAACCAACAGGTTATGTTAACAGATATCCTACGGCTGATCCAGGATAACAAAGAACTATCACAAGCCATTCAAAGGAACAACAGTAGCACAACTTTTCTTTTGTTCTTTCTATTTGTACTTGCATTTTCAATCATCTTCCTAGATTGTACAGTTAATTAAAAGTAATCAGTATATATTTATATTTATAAAAAGGGAAAAGGGCCAAAAATGCCCCTCTACTTTGGGAAAAGGGCTAAAAATATCTTTCATCACAAATTTGGGTAAAAAATATCTCTTCTGTCATTAAGATTTTCAAATATATCATTATCTTAACGAAAATCCCCAACTTAACCCGATTTTATTTTTAAACCCCCTTCATTTAAACCCGACCCAACTACCTAAAAAACTCATATGTGACCAACTTGTTCCCCAATACTACATCTGGAGCCACTAGGCACAGGAGCGGGTAATCCATATGGGTTTTTTATTTAGTTAAGTCGGGTTAAAATAGAGCAGTTTTAAAAATGAAATCGGGTTATGTTGGGGATTTCCCTTAAGACATGTGTATATTTGAAAACTTTAATGACAAGAGGGGTATTTTTAACCCGTTTCCCTTTATAAAATTAACTTAAATAATCGGTTTATATTGGAACTGATAAAATATAAATTAATTTTAGTTGGAATCAATTTTAAAATTAAAAATCTTATAATAATTTTTCTTTATAGTGTTAACAGCTTTGAGGGTATTTCAGTCATTTTGACAAGGAAAAAGTGCTTAAGAAAGACTTGTGTACCAAACACATCAACAACTTATTTTCAACTTCAGCAATTTTATCCAAAAACATAACTATTTATTTATAAAATAAGTTCGAATACTTAAAAAGCCACTTTTTTCAATCCAAATGGGCTCATAGAGTATTATAACTCTGGAGTTCGAACAAAAAAAATAAAAGAATAATATACTAATGCAGGTTCAGAAATGTAGTGCCGTCTTCTCTCTCGCCTTTTTGTTCTCTTGAGTGAACTTCTCTACTCCCATCTTCCATTCTTCATACTTCCTTTTCCCACCCTTGTTCAAACTTCAAGAAGGCACTATCTTAATGTCTCCTTAATTTTAATTCTCGATAATCAAATATAGCACGAAAGCAAGAGATGGCTTGAACTCAGAATTGCACAAAAATATAAAGAATATTCGTATGTAAATTAAACAAAAAAAAACAGGACACGTCATAATGGAAGAAAATTGGAACAAAATGGGAAAACAAAAACGTGATAAAAAAAGACTCCATCCAAAAGTGAAAATTTGGCGTTAGATACTCATCTATCATGTATTTTATGAAATCAAGGTTGCGGTAAATTTTGTGGATACTCAGAATCTGAACCGAGAAAGTTTAGTCTAAATTATATGTTTCTTGTTCAATAGTTAAATTGTACAAGAGGGATACATGGTTATTTCCATGAAGGGCCAACTGATTAGTTTGATTAATAAAAATTTCTTTAATTGTCAATAAAAGAATGTACGTTCGATAAGAATAGTTTTTGATGTTCTTCTCATATTATTTTAAAAAACGGACAATAGAGGAAAATAACGG
Source organism: Lycium ferocissimum (assembly GCF_029784015.1). NCBI lineage: Eukaryota > Viridiplantae > Streptophyta > Magnoliopsida > Solanales > Solanaceae > Lycium > Lycium ferocissimum. The sequence continues at coordinate 36,942,448 of NC_081351.1, read as the reverse complement.
CAAAAAGAGAGCACCACTCTTCATCTTTAATCACCGTCCATACACCCCGTTCTGTTGTTCAACCACCGATATTCTTTTGTTAACATATATATATATATATATAGGCACCGTCTGACACCTAATTTATCTTTTACCACAATTTTTGGCAACTTTCCCCAAAAGAAGAAACAGAGTCGACGAAATTAAAAAAACACAATTACAAAGTCCACATGGAAATAAGGTTTTAACTGCTATTTCAAAATAAGTAAGAGAAAGGGGAGAAAGGCGTGTTTCAAAATTCTATCAAACGGCAAAAACGCTTGTCTTTTCAGTTTTTTCATTCTAGGGTATCATATATAGAGAGACTTACGGAATGAGTCACCAAAATGGCTATCGTTTCATCGACTTGCAAGAGTTCCCTGCATTCCACTGACCCATTGAAGGCCCTAACAAAATATAAAAGTCACGTCTTTAGATTTCATACAATCCTTTTTCTTCTTATTTTAACGAGAGAAATAAAGATTTAGTAGAAATTTCAATTTAAGATTCATAGTAAGAAGCAAAGAGTACATGAAAAGTAAAATCAAAATTGGTAGCATACATGGTAATCAACATGCTTGACAATTGAAGTGTGACTTTAAGAGTCAAACCATACAAACGCTAATCTCCATTTCAAACCTAAAATACTTTGCAGCAATTTCAATCCATGAATACAATGATATATGTATAAAAATTAAGATACAATTTTTTATGCAAAGATGTTAAGAAAAGAGTGACATGAAGGAAGTGTTTACCTAAATTTTGAGGAGAGATGGATAAAAGTTGCTTTCACTTACAATTTAAATGATTGCTAAATGGGGAAGTAAGCAGATACATAGGAAGAGGAATTCGAAAGTATAGCAAACTGACCGGATGCATCTCTTCATTAATGAGGCGAAACGGTTCAGTCTTTAAATGAGTGTCTTTTGGTTTTTCTTTTTGGGTTTTTACTATAAGCCGAAGTAAAAAATGATGGGAGAAAAATTAAAAAAAAGAGAAAAAAATAAGTCCAAATCCTAACTAAGGTGCCACATCACTGGGCCTATATCTCTCCTTTATATATATATATAGATTTTGGGAACCAGGTGAGCTAAAAGGAAATGTAGTTGCTATATAACTAGTTCTCTGTATAAGGTTAGGCAATTGTTGTTGAGTAGTTTCTGGTTCTCATCCCCATTCTAGCTCTGAGCTTCATCACCCTTCTATGGTTAATCTCTGTTCTCGTCCCCATTTCTTTCCTTCGTTGTCCTTGTTATTTCCTTAGTTTCATTACAATTAGTTCGTTGTTTCAATATAATCAAATTACTTGGCTATCAGTTAGTGTGCGTGTAATTTGGGTTTATTACATACTTCTAGAAAAATTGTGACAACCATAATGAAACAGAGAAAGCACTAATGTCTCAAGGCTCCTACATGTTTGTTACAATGGTTTTGTAGCCCTTTACAGATTTATTTTAGTTTTATGACCCTTTTACAAGAGATCTTCATTTTTTACACATAAAAGAATCAAAAACACATAAGAGAGTTGAAAAAGGTCATTTTCTTCTATTCAAATTATAAGAGGACAAGAGATCTCCTTTTCCTGGTTTAAAGTCTCATTTATGTCATTTGTCACAATTTAATCTATTAAAGAATACATACCTCTGGGAGCGATCTATTCGACTGTCGTTGAAGAAATATGCACTTAACTGTGTAATGCATTTATTAAGTGAAGAATTTACTCAGAGCGGCTTAGCATCTTATGAGACAATAGCCTTTGGAAAAGCAATAAGACATTCGATCCAAAGTGATTTTAAAATGTACTATCTTAAGAGTTGTTATGCAATTTAGATCATACTCTGATTATTCTTCAAATAAGCGGTTATTGGATAGTCAACTTACAAAGAATTAATTTCACTTGTGTATGACTAATGTTATGAAATCCTGAAAATTATTAGGATGACAATAACAATTTGATAAAAATAAATTATGAATTCACCAACACCAACTACTCATTATTGAAATGTAAAAATAATGATTATAATAACAGATGGTAGTATTAATAGTTTAGTGCTAATGAAATCTGATACTAAAGTTTCGGTTGTCTCATCAAGAAAATTATAGGGCAGTTAATCACTTAATTTTGAGGAAATTAGTTAAAAGGGGTCTTTACAAAATGAATAGAGGTATATGACCCTCTGAATACAATACGCTAAAATTAAAATAACACGTATACGATCTGTTATATTTTGTAGAGGGTTATTTAATCAATTCACCCGTTAATTTTTTAGAGGGTTATTTGCAAGGCATAGTGTACCATGTAGGGACCAAAAAATACCTCGATGTAGCAAGAAATATTTTTCTTTTACCATTAGATCATACAATAGAACAAAAGAGGGAAACAATAACTAGAAGGATCTAACAAGAACTCAAAACAGCAAATTAAAAATATGATCAAGATTAACCACCTAATTTTTTAGTAGAATTTCGTTTATCATTTTATCCATATTCACATAAGATGATCCTGTTGATTTTTCAGCAGCTTCTTCAGCCAATTTCTTCCATTCCATGGCCTTTTTCTTCATCTCTTTGCCTTTCTCGCCGACCATCAACTCTCTCACAAGACTTTCAACTTCGTCCCTTTTCACATTATTGTCTATTTCCATTCCAATTCCCCATCGCCTGCAACAAAACCAACAATTTGTCTGTTGTTCTGCGAAGAATGGCCAACAAATCATTGGCACCCCACTGCCAATGCTTTCGAGTGTCGAATTCCATCCACTGTGAGTCAAGAACCCTCCAATTGCGGGGTGGCTAAGGACTTGTTCTTGCGGGCACCAACTTGTTAACATCCCTCTTTCTTTAGTTTCTTCTACGAACTCGGGTGGAAGAATTGCTTGTTCCCCTGACACAATATCAGGCCTTATGATCCACAAAAATTCCATCTGGCTATCTGCAAGTCCCCAGGCGAATTCGATAAGTTGAACCGGAGTCATGACAGTGATACTCCCAAAATTGACATAAACGACAGAATTTGGTTTCTTGGAATCAAGCCAGTCCAGACACGCCGTATCTTCTTTCCAAAGATTTGATCCTAAGTCCTCCAAATTCTTGTCATCAACGTGTTCCATAAGAAGGTGCAAGGGCCCAATGGTGTAGATCGGAGGAAGAAGTGTTTGAAGTGATTCAAGAACTTCCCTCTCTAATGACTCAAATGTATTGACAACAATCGCTGAAGCCAGTTTGCTTCTCCCAGTTTCTTGGATGGCGTATTTGATCATGTATTCTTCTGGATTTGCAGTTCTAATGAAACTTGGAAGATCCCTCAAACGTATTCCTTCCATGCCCTGTACCCAATTCAAAGTTGTCTCTAGATACCCATTTGTCAAGTAACTTTCATCTGCAACTTCCCAAGATGATAAACCAAAGTTGAGACCCAAAGATAATAAAAACCAAAGTTAAAGCCCAAAGATACTTCAAAAAAATTAGGCGATGGCTATTTTAAAACGGGAAAAAGCATGTAAGAAGGCCAAAAATAGTCCACTATCTTTTGGTTTGGACTTAAACTCATGCATATCATGTTACTTGGAGCACTAACAATCCACAATGTTTGCCAAAGTGGTGTACTTCTAGTCTCTCCTCAAATGTTCGCTTAAGTTTTACCAGAGATAATCGCAAAAAAATGATCATAGTGAGGCCTAAACTGCAGAACATCAGAGCTTCTTCACCAAAATTGTCAATGGGAGTTCCAAAAACTTGATTCATCTTTCATTATTTTTTGTAGTTCATTTGCGCCATTGTTTTTCTAAACATAGGTGATCTAAACATAGGTGATCATTTTTCTTAATTGGTCAAGCCTTCCGAGAAAAAAAAAACATTAAGTTGCCAAAAACTATATGTTCAACAAACATAAAAGAGAGGAAACTAGAGAGATGCATGGATGAGAAAATAGGATAACATGGAAATGAGAAGAAGAAACAAAATTGTGCTCCAAATTTTTAAGAAATCTAATGACCATCTTAGCAGATAGCTAATAATTTGCAGGTAAAATGAAAGAATAGCAGGAATAGAGTCATAGAGATATGCTATTCTATGCTCTCGCTCAATGTCCACCAAGATCTGTATGTAAACTTGTTGATATAATCCTTGTCCGTGCATATAGTACTAGTATAGGTCTTACAAAGATAAATTTTGGTGAAAGAAGCTTTATCTCTGTCAATGGGATGTTTGGGGAGAGACTAAAAGTGCACCAGCTTGACAAACATTGTGGACTGTTAGTACTTCAAGTAAAAAGAATATGGATAGTTTCAAGTTTAAACCCAAAGATAGTGGGACTATTTTGAGCCTTTTTCCTATACCTTTAAGTGGAGTATATCCTTTCTCAACAAGGTCGCGGTAATGCATATAAGCTAATAACCCACAAGCACTTGGGGTCCAAAAGAAAACTTCAGGGATGCCCAAATCTTGAGCAGCAGCCAGAGTGAAGCTCATTGAACCATCGGAAATGATGCACGAGACAGGTGGCACATTAGATGAAGAAGTATTATTGAGCTCTGTAAGCAACTCTTTGAACGGACCTAAACAAGTAGTGGTAGTGGATTTACTTAGAGAAGGAATGTCTTGGGTGGCATCAGGGTCACATGGTGGGAGGCCATCTGGAATGGTCTCGAATCGAAAAGATGGCAAGCCCTTGAGGGCATCGGGACCTCGAGACTTAAGGAGACGCCTATGGTTGTGTTCAGTGTTGACAAAGGTGATATGAAAGCCCTTGTGATGCAGGATTTTGGCCAACTTTAACATTGGGCTAATGTGGCCTTGGGCAGGATATGGTATGCAAACTGAATGAGGCTTGTCTAAATTTTCAGCACCAATGGAACCCATTTTTTTTTTTTTTTCGTTTATCCCTTATTGGGTTTTCTCTCAAATAGAAGAGGGAGAGATTGGTACTATAGTTTTGCAAGAGGAAGAGAATGCTCTTATAAACTATGGAAAAAGAGTCAAAATCTTAAAATATTTTAATATTAGATGTTAAATTAAGCACTATGACATAATGGCCGGTTTTATTTATTTTGTCTGGTACAATTGTTTTGCAAGAGGAAGAGAATGCTCTTATAAACTATGTAGAGAGTCAAAATCTTAAAATATTTTAACATTAGATGTTAAATTAAGCACTATGACATAATGATGTTAAATTAAGCACTATGACATAATGGCCTTACTATTTATTTTGTCAAAGTCTGCAATGACATGTTGCTACAACATCATAATGACATGTTACTAACGGCAAGCAATAAGGACAAAGTGCTATTGAAATTTTTTAATGAGGTATAATGCATTTGACCAGAATCCTCACCCACCACCCTACTTGGTAGGAATCCAAATTTTCCACCCTGTTGCCAAACCAGTAGTTTGCTCAATCTCCCACCACCCTAATTGGCAGGAAGCCAAATTTTCCACTCTGTTGCCAAACCAGTAGTTTGCTCAATCTCCTAAGTAAGCGTCTCTTATTTAGATATACTAGCATTATTGACGAACATATGGCCTAAAATGACCATATAAAGGAGAGTCTTGGTGTAACAAGTAAAGTTACTGTAAATGTGACGAGGAGGTCACTGGTTCAAGCATGGAAACACCCTCGTGCAGAAATGCAAGGTAGGGCTGCATACAATAGACTCTTGTGGTCTGGTCCTCCCCGGGCTGCCCTTATATGGCCTAAAATGACTAGATTTCTTGAGTAATGTAGAACAGGCACAAGACATTTTATCATAGACTCACCAATACATTAACATGGGACGACCACCATTATGGTCAGTCTAGTTTAGTTTACCGAACCATAAATTAACCAGGTCAAAATTAAAAGTTATAACATGCCACGACTGCAACAGATCCCTAAAATTTAAGGGCATAGTTCCACTCACTTTTTACCACGTCCAATATCTATAAATGGAGATCAAGATCACCACGAATAACTAAAGGAATGTTGCTGTTATCACTAAGCTGATTGTTCAGAAGTATTTTACTGAGGAAGTATGAATCCATAACTTTTACCCTTGAGATATGCAATGTAATACCGAAATTGATTTAGCTGATATTAGTTGTCATAATTGATTGACTATTGTTGCAAAAAGTACTTTTGGCAACAACATTAAACTTTTCTCATGAGCTGTTATTGCAACGACGTGCAACAACTTTTTGGTTGTTGCCAAAAGTACCTTTTGCAACAATAGTCAATATATGACAACAAAATTAAAAGGTTTAGAAACAAAAAAAGGGTCATTTTTAAAAGTTTCATCATATATGCCAACAATAAAACTAAGTTATCAAATATTGAATTTTGCCAACAATATTATTTTTGTTGCCAAAGAGTTGTTGCCATTTCTGTACTTTCTTGTAGTGACGTTGTACTATTTAATAAGACAGCCAAAAGATATGTATCGTTCTGGCAAGAGGAAGAATATGCAGAAACTTATAGATGAAATATGCAGAAACTTATAGATGACTTAAGAAAGACTAAGAAAATGAAATATGTAAGAATTGAAAAGCCAATGGAGAAGGGCAAGAAAGTTTGAAGATGGGAAATCACTCCATTTGAATTGAATAAGCTGCCAATGCATAGGACAGATGCGACAGTACTGAATTTGATATATTTTATTTCCAGGACCTGATTAGTTTATCACATGTCATATGTCACTTATTGAGCCGATTCAAGCAACATTAGACAAATTTGTTGAAAGGTGGAACTGAAAAGATTTCGACAAATACATACAAATTGGCAATATGGAAAACAAATGACTTACAGAGAGCAATATATTTAATAGCAAGGTTGATCTCTATGCTTAGTTAAAGCTCACACTTCAAAATTGGAGGAAACATCTCATACAGACACATCTTTTGTTTTAAAACATAAATTTATGTAGCATATTTCTGATACTTATTATTTTGATGATTTGGACTGCTGACTCTTCCCATGGACATTATCTCCTGCTTTATCTTGTTAGTTCAGCAAAATTTAGAAGTATTTGAAAGTCAGAAAGTTCTGTAGAGCTAATGGCGATAAAGCATATATTATACTCCCTCTGTCTCAATTTATGTGTTACACCTTCCTTTTTAGTCTGTCCTAAAAGAATGTCAGCTTTCTATATTTATTTATGAGATGATTTATCGCCACACAAATATCTAACGCTTGTTTTGAATCACATTTTTTAAAAGTCTTTTTTTTTTTAGTCAAATAGTGTCACATAAATTGGGACAGAGGGAGTATTATTAGTATACCACCCAAATGAAGCCAGATTGCTGACTCAACTTCCATAAGCCTACTCCCAGTATAGAATAGTTGAAAACAGACAAAAGAGGCATGAGGTTGCTATATGAGAGCTACATGCAGTCAGTTGCCTGTCAATTAAAAATCGATTAAAAGGAGTCGAAAAATTAGTAAAAGGACTTTTTGACGATGCAAGAGATCGAGAGTTTTTGTTTTATTTATCACGCAATAAAATGATCAAAGAAGGGAAACAAGTACTATTTGAAAACCTGATAAGATCTCAACAAAGGAAAAGAAGATGAAAATCAACCATCTATTGATTAGTGTTATTGCCTAACGTTTGGAGACCAGGGGAATTCCGTTTATCATTTTATCTATGCTCACATAAGATGATCCTATTGACTTTTCAGCAGCTTCTTCAGCCAATTTTTTCCATTCCATGGTTTTTTTCTTGATGTCTTTGCCTTTCTTGCCGACCATCAACTCTCTCACGAGACTTTCAACTCCGTCCCTTTTCACATTATTGTTAGTAACCTGTATTCGAAAATATACTTAAACAGAAATGTATAAATTTTAAACAAAAATCAGAAGAACAGTATCTGAAAATATGTGTAGGAATTAAATCGAGCCCACTGAATGCACAGTGTGTCCTTAAGGAAATTATTCCCCTCAATGTACCCGAGGTTGTGGAATATATCCTCCCAGGATAGAATGATTTACTCACCGTAGTAGCGGTACTGCAAACTTTGGTGACAGCGAACCACTCGAAGGCTGTAAAATCACACAGAATTTTTATGAAGTGCAGAAGAAGAAGATAGAAGAATTCAGAATTTTTCATCAGGAAAATCAAGGATGACTAGATATTTATAACCAACAACAGGTGTCTGTTAAGGAAATAGGTGTGTCTTTTCTGAAAAGGCATGTGCCTTTTCGGCAAAAAAATATTATTCCGAAAAAGGCAAAGGAAATAAAACTTTCATTTTCCATTCACACCAAATACCTAACAATCCCCCACATGAATGGGGAATGACTCTATGATATAAAAATGCACAGACAGGTGTGTGATTTACAAGTAAAGATTAATTGCATCTGGATAAATAGGTTTCCCTTTGAACTTTCCGTAGTGAACATATGTCGGATATACTCGGTCAATTGGTAGATTTGATATCTTTGAACCGTCGAGCTTTGGTGTATACCTAGAAAACCATATGTCACACAATTAACCCTTAACCGTCTATGGTTCTCACGGTTGTGTTCGTTTCAGCCATGAACACCGCCTGGTTTCATGAGTGCATAGAAAATAGGCCTTTACTATCATTCTCCTTGAAGCGGCTTAATTCACACTCACGTAGGTGATTTCTAAACGTGTAATCCTATAGATACACTATCTGGTCATATCTTGCCAAACTTAGAAACCATTAAAAAGCTTAAGCTTTATTAACTAGTTAAAAAGCCTTACTGCTTTATCCTTGTTTCTGAACATTGTCTTCATCATGAGAATAGGTTGAGTTATTTGACAATGTTGACCGTCATTCATAACTTTGTTTGATCTCTTTGAACCTAGCTCTTGGGATCTCCAGTCTACTATGTAGAGTTACCGCCATGATGACTTGTCCTAGGCCTTAAACCCATTCTCCTCGATGATCTTTCAACCGCCTCTAGTTAGGACTTTTGTAAGTGGATCCGGCACGTTGTCTCTTGACTTTACATAGTCAATTGTGGTAACTCCACTAGAGAGTAGTTATCGAATGGTATTATGTCTCCATCATATGTGACGAGATTTCCCATTATACATAACGCTTTCTGCCCTTCCTATTGTCATTTGGCTATCGCATTATATGCATATTGGAGCCAATGGTTTGGGCCAGAATGGAATATCTTCTAAGAAATTCCGGAGCCATTCAGCTTCTTCACCAGCTTTGTCTAGAGCTGTGAACTCAGACTCCATTGTAGAGCGAGCGATATAAGTCTGTTTGGATGATTTTCATGACATTGCTCCTCCACCAATGGTAACAACACATCCACTCGTGGATTTTGTTTCGAACAACCCGGTGATATAATTTTTATTATAATGCAAAACAAAGCTTATACAATAGGATATATTGCAGACTGCTGACTACACTTAAAGTGACATCATGACACTCGTGGATGGTTGACATCAGTTGTGGCCACAACCTTTTAAAAATATATATTTTCTCAACCATTCCACTTCTTGTAAGTCTACTTCTTCAAATATCCAACTGATAGCACATTCACCGATATGAAAATTCAAGCTATTGTTGATTTTTATCATTATCATCAATTGGTTCTTCGATTTATAAACCAATGAATTTATACATTCAATGAACCGTCTTGTCTTTTCAAAGAATTGTCTTTCAACATACACATTTTATCATGAAACGTCACAACCTTCCAAGTGACATCCTATCACGAAATTAATGAACATGACCTATAATGAAAGACATATGATCAACCTCATCAAATTAGTAGTTCGATCAACTAGTCCTTACCAAGACAAAACGAGTTATGTGAATATTTCACTAACTACCATATCAATACCACCAAGGGCATACCATGTCAATATCCCCAAGGACATATATCGTGGGGTTGACATAATAGAATAATGTCAATAAGTCAACATTTTCTGATTCTACCGAACTTTTCTGATTTGTGAACCAGAAACTGATATCCTTTACTATTGGTGGCATATCCCATGAAAATACAATCAACACTTTCGGTCATATTTTATTCTTTTGGGTTTAGGAACTAGCACTTTACCCAAACATCCCCACCCTTTGAAATATTTCAAATTGAGTTTTCTTTCTTTCCATTTTTCATATGGAATAAATTGTGTTTTTCTATAGGCACTCGATTGAGTAATCGGCTAGTCACAAGGATAGATTCCCCCACAAGTTCTAAGGTAAACCAGAACTTATTAACAAGGCATTCATTCTTATCAATTATTAACTGATCGTCATATTTATCAATCAATAAACATCGGATAGCCTTTCACCAACATCCATGTCAATACAAATAATTGTATTTTAATAGACACGTTTTTTATGAAAGTCATGACATTCCTAGTGATACACTTTCATGAAAGAACATAATTCTTCTGAACAAATATATAACCAATTATCAATTTGGTATACTAGTTAATCTCAACGACCACCATATCAACAATCCATTAAGAATTTTGTGGGTCTGGCATAATACAAGAATGTCATTAAATTTCATATCTCTTATTCTTCCAAACTAAATTAGATACTAAGTCTAATATTGATTCTTAATGAGAAGACAAGACCTCCACATACGTGCCATATCTGTTGGCCACTCAAAATCCTATTAATGCCAAACAAATGCACTAAATGTTTATACTTTATTTTTCTCATTAGAAAACATCAAATAAGTATAAAATGCCCCTCAACTTAAGCTTAAGTAGACCCAAAAATGACATTCATATTATTTTCATGATCTCAAAAATAATTTTCAAGTATAATGTAAGCCTAATTGATGACTTACTAACTTGAACATAATCCTCCACATATTTCATGCATGCTACCAAATTGTATATCACTTAATTAATTTTTATGGCACGCAAATAGAATATACTTCGAGATCATCAAATAATAAACGTCTACCCTAACATTTGTAAAAATTGTATTTCATAGAGCATAAAGGGTAGAAAATTTAAAAAAAAAAAAAACGAACAGGGAAAGAAAATAGAACCCGATTTTTAGTTCCATCGAGCCATTCCAATCCCTCTGAATCTGAATAATAGCTTGCAAATTGCTTGCCAAGTTACTGGCTTTTGCATCCTCACGCCTCACAAATGCCATCATAAAACGAACCGATCAAACCATTATGATTGTTAAATCCAAATAAAGTCATCTTACCAAAATATGGACGACCTTGGCAAGTACATTATAGTTGCACAAAATAATCTAATTTAAACATTGAGATTGCCATCATTACTTGCCATCAACAAATGATTGCAAACATTATGCCAGAACTTGGAGAAAACAACGGTTCAGTACATTTGTTATCGTTGTCTTTCTCAACTGTCACACATAAACCATTTTAATATGGCCTTTAAATCTAAAAGACACCATCTTCCAATAATCTAGGAAACATGGATATCGTCATATGCTCAAGGCAGATTTATAAAGCTCCTCATCCAACTCTTGAAATAAATTCGATGTTAGGGCTCGCCGCACAAACCAATGCAGCAGTGAAGCAAACAGTACCGCATTAATTATTCCACCACAGAACATTTTTTCTTTGGTGCCGTATCAGTTTCAAATGCAAAACATTAAGCAAGCGACAATCTTTCAGAAAGGTCAGGCAGATCAACGGTAACGGCGCAGAGACAGAGTCTAGTTCCTTTCTTTATCATTCGATAAAGTAAATTCTTTAACCATATATCTTCAAACTAAATATAAAACAGTCAGATTTAATAAACCAGTGAAGTTTTTATCTCTTCAAACCGAATAAACAACGAGCGGAGATTTTATGTCTTCAAACCAATGAACTTTACTATATCGGTAAAGTTTTAACATTCTTTAAACCGAGTAGTAACTTGGAGTAGAAAATCATGCAGATATTAATCTCCAAACAGCGGAGTAGAAAACCACAAAGGTTTTAGTCTCCAAAAGAATACCTTTTATTTTTTAAAAGAATACCTTTTTTATCTTCTGAAAAGAATACCTTTTTATCTCTCTATTCCCTTAGCCAGACTTTAACACATCGAAATTTTTATATCTTCAAGCCAAATACATTTACTCGGTGAAGTTTTTATATCTTCAAACCGAGAAAAAAATGACTAGAAAATCACAAAGATTTTAATCTCAACAATGGAGTAGAAAATTCGTAGATTTTAGTCTTCAAAACGGAAGTAGAATTCACAAGGATTTAGTCTCCCACAAACAGAATTCGAAAGGCCTAGAAACACATAGTACATTCTTTTCAAAATTCTCAATTCAAACGATGAATATGTTTCCAGAAACAATTTCATCTTATTTATTTAAATGTGCCACCGCAAGCAACACTTCACGGAACTCTTTCCCATAGAAAGTAAATTAAAATAATAATAAAGTGAAACGGTGCCTAGTTTCAAGGATTATCCATTATTTTAAACATAGACAGCATCATTACACTTGAAAATCATATTGGACTTTCAGCTTTTTCACCATGCATTGCATCTATGCCGCTAATATTTTTATCTCTAAATAAAAGTTCTATTGACTACCATGATATTCCTTGCCACGTGTGGAAACATAATCATATCGGGCATGAATTGGGTTTAAACCAAAAATGCAAGTGCCATTTTCTTTGACAAAAGAAAAGTTATCAAGAAGATTTTAAGATATGAGATAAAGTTCACTTCCAACTTTGTCATTAAGAGTACACAAAGAGAGCAGACAATTTCGGTTACGACTTTTGGGAATGCAAATCACTTTTCGGATTGCAACTGAATTTTGGATTAGTAGCAGACCAACACCCCCCAAATTTTTTCCTATCATCTATTGATAATTCTCTTTCTCATTTTCTTTCCACCAAACAGATGTTCAGAAGAGCACAACAAATAAATAATATAATTTCCTTAAGATTGTTAGTAACCTGTATTTGAAAATATACTTAAACAGAAATAGAAGCAAATTTCAGAAACGAAAATCAGAAGAACAAGATTCAAAATATGTGTAGGAATTAAATCGAGCCCACCGAATGCACAATTGGTGTTAAGGAAATTATTCCTCTCAATGTACCCGAGGTTTGGAATATATCCTCCTGTGATAAACGATTTACTCACCGTAGTAGCGGTACTACAAACTTTGGTGACAAATAACCACTCGAAGGTCGTAAAATCACGTAATTTTTATGAAGTGCGTAAGAAGAAGATAGAAGAATTCAGAATTTTTCATCAGGAAAATCAGAACGGATGACTAGATATTTATAACCAACAACAAGTTGCTGTCATTAAGGAAATAGGTGTTTTTTCGAAAGGCATTGTCTTTTCGGCAAAAAAATATTTTTCCAAAAAAGGCAAAGGAAATAAAACTTTCATTTCCCATTCACACCAAATACCTAACAATTATTGTCTATTTCCATTCCAATTCCCCATCGCCTGCAACAAAACCAACAATTTGTTTGTTGTTCTGCAAAGAATGGCCGGCCAACAAATCATTGGCACCCCACTGCTAATACTTTCGAGTGTCGAATTCCATCCACCGTGAGTCAAGAACCCTCCAATTGTAGGGTGGCTAAGGACTTGTTCTTTCAGGCACCAACTTGTTAACTTCCCTCTTTCTTTAGTTTCTTCCACAAATTCGGATGGAAGAATTGCTTGTTCGCCTGATACAATATCAGGCCTTATGATCCACAAAAATTCGATCTGACTATTGGCAAGCCCCAAGAGAATTCGATAACCCAAGCGAATTCGATAAGTTGGTTTTTAGTCATGACAGCAATACTTCCGGAATTGACATACACAACAGAATTTGGTTTCTTGGAATCAAGCCAGTCTAGACACACCATGTCTTCTTTCCAAAGATTTGATCCTAATTCCTCCTAGTTCTTGACATCGACGTGTTCCATAAGAAGGTGCAAGGGCCCAATGGCATAGACCAGAGGAAGAAGGGCCTGGAGTGATTCAAGAACTTCCCTCTCTAATGGTTCAAATGTATTAAGAACAATAGCTGAACCCATTTTGCCTCTCTCTGTTTCTTGGATGAGGAATTTGATGATCATGTATTCTTCTGGATTTGTAGTTCTAATGAAACTTGGAAGATCCCTCAAATGTATTCCTTTCATGCCCGGTATCCAATCCAAAGTTGTCTCCAGATATCCACTTGTCAAGTGACTTTCATTTGCAATTCCCCAAGAAGATTAACCAAAGTTGAGAACCAAAGATAATAAAAACCAAAGTTAAGTCGCCAAGATACTTCAAAAGTATGATACAGGGAAGGTCATTTTAAAATGGGAAAAACAGGTATACCTTTAAGTGGTGTGTATCCTTTCTCAACAAGATCGCGACAATGCACGTAAACTAATGAACCATAAGCACTTGGGGTCCAAAAGAGAACTTCAGGGATGCCCAAATCTTGAGCAGCACAGAGAGTGAAGCTTTATGAGCCGTCAGAAATGATGCACGAGACGGGTGACACGTTTGATGAAGAAGTATCATTGAGCTTGGCAAGTAACTTCCTGAAAGGACCCAAACAAGTGGTGGTTGTGGACAGGGGCGGATTTAGCATATTACATGGGGGTTCCCGGGAACCCCCATGTATTTGTATTGAAAAATTCAGTAAATATATAACAAATATGACTTGGGAACCCATTAAAAAAGTGTGTTGTTGGTTCAGTGGCAAAAAAAGAACTCTTAAAGCTTTGCTTCTTTTGGTCAAGGGTTCGAATCCCTGATCACCTGTAGGTCTTTGTTTCGTCTCTTTATTTTTTAATTCGAAACGTGGTGGATCCGCCTGGTGGATTCACATAAAGCAACAACATCTGGAGTGGCATCAGCAACACATGGTGAGAGGCCATCAGGAATGGTCTCGAATCGAAAGGATGGCAACCCTTTGAGGGAATCGGGGCCCCGGGACTTAAGGAGACGCCTATGGTTGTGTTCAGTGTTGACAAAGGTTATGTGAAAGCCTTTGTGATTGAGGATTTTGGCTAACTTTAACATAGGGTTGATTTGACCTTGGGCAGGGTACGGTATGCATACTGCATGAGGCTTATCAAGTTCAGCACCAGTGGAAGCCATTCTTTCTTTATTTCTCTCGGTTCTCTCAACTGAATATTGATAGGTATGTATGTTTCTGGCAAAAGAAAAATATGCAGAAACTTAATGATAACTTACGAAAGAAAACAACTACCACATGCTTGTAAGTTGTAAGAAATCAAAAGCCAATGGACCAGGGCAAGAAAGCTGAAAAACAGAAAATTAAATATGGCTTAATGCATATGCAGCCCCCTAAACTTGCACCTTTTTTCCATTTTGACACCTCAACTAAGATTGTTTATCGAACACCCGAACTCGCGCAAATATGTCTATCAAACACAATCCGACTCACATAGTAGTATATATGATGAGTTTCATTTTCTTTAATTTGCGCGTGAATGTCAATCGCATCCTACGTAAAATTCAACCAATTAAAAACCCCACCCATTTTTTAAAAGTAGTATCAACATAATTCAGCTTTTAGTTGGGAGGGGGGGGGGGAGGGGGGAGGATTGGTGCATGCTACTTGAGTTATATAGCAGTTTTAGTTCAATTTGGTATAATCCACGGGAAACATTAGACTCAAGTTATTGTTTCATGTTCATTATGCAGATTACCTCATGGAAGAGTGAAGAAGAATTCGAGAATGCTCTGAAGAAAGCCTTGTCGTAAGTCGAGTAGAATCCGCTCCTTTGTCGAGCGGATCTCAGGAGGTGGATGCACTCCATTGGTCATATTTTATTGAGTTGTTGCCTTATTAGCCCTACTTTCAAGAACTCCTTTTTGGACTGTGTCTACATTTCATTGAAGCGGCATCAGCAGTAGACTATAAATGATTGCATGTTTTTAGTGATTTGGTCTTGTCAGCTTAAGATTTTCCATGTAGGATGCGATTGACATTCACTCATAAGGTTAAAAAAAGTGAAACTCACCATATATGCCAAGTAAGTCGGATTATGTTTGATAGACACACTTGAGGCTAAGTTCAGGATTTCAATAGGAACAACACTTAGTTGAGATGCCAAAATGGAAAAAAAGGGAGAAGTTTAGGGGCCGCATATGCATTAAGCCATTAAATATAGGTATGGTGCGATAGGATACCGAATTTTGATACTATATTTTTTATTTCCGATTGGTTTATCACTTCTCACATGTGAAATATTGGCTACGGAGTAGATCTAGATGTGTATTGAACACATACCACACAACCAAAGAAAAAAAAACACCGATTTATCAATTTTACCTATGGGTTTAAATTTGTATTTCAACTTAGATTTCTATAGTAAATATCTTTTCAGCAATATCAAGCACAAAGCTTCAACGCAAAATTTTGACCGACTTTTTTGTTCCTCCGAAAGTGCATCTTATGTTTGATAAAATTGTAAATATCAATTAAATTTATATACCAATATGTTTCAAAACTAAAATAATACTAATATAAATTATATAATTCTATACTGGTCACGAATCGAAAAGATGGCAACCTTTTGGGGGAATCAGGGCCCCGAGATTTAAGAAGACGCTTATGATTGTGTTCAGGGTTGACAAAGGTGATATGAAAGCCTTTATGATGCAGGATCTTGGCCATCTTTAGCATTGGGCTAATGTGACCTTGGGCAGGATATGGTATGCAGACTGCATGATCAGGCTTTTCTAAATCTTCCTCACTAATGGAATACATTCTTTTGTTTCCTTATTGGGTTTCTTTCAAATAGAAGTGGGAGTTGGTACAATTTTTGCAAGAGGATGAGAATGTTCTTCTAGACGATTTAGAAAGAGTCAAAATCTTAAAATATTTTAACATTAGATGTTAAATTTTTTAGCACTATGACATAATGCTCTTACTTCTCATTTTGTCAAAATCTGCATGTTGCTACAAGCCTACAACATCACAATGGCGGCATATTATAACTAACGGCACGGAATAAGGACAAAGTCCTACTGAAATTTCTTAATGACGTATAATGTTTTTGGCCACAATCCTCACCCACCACCCTACCAACCCACGTGTTGAAAACTACTTCGCAGGCGTGCTGCAAAACTATGGCCCAACCTTTCCCAGAAATGTTACTCCCTCTGTCTCAATTTATATGACACAATTTAACCAGAGGCGTATTTAGGGCTCGCCGAAGATGCTCACCCGAACACTCTAGGTAAAAAATTACACCGTATATATAAGATATTTTTTTATTTTATATGTACATATATAGATTTTAAATACCTTGAACACAAGAGAAGAGGTTGGTTCAACCAAGTTCAAATCTCAGGCACTGGTAACATTCTTTTTTGCACAGGAAAAGTGTGCCAATGAATTTGGATGGAGAGAGTACTCCATAGCAGTTAGCTCCATCTTTTACGCAAGCGTCTTTTGTTTAGACTAGTCTCAGTGTACGCGTTTTACACGTGACCAAAGTGTGTACCTCATTTGACAACAAATACTATATAGGAAAAAAGTTGGATTTAGATACGAACTTCTTCGTTAATCAGTCGCTAAATTACTCATAGCCAAATTTAGTCTGACAATTTGTTACTAAGCTATCGTTAAATTGGATTAACGACAAATTTTACAATTTAAATTTCTATCGATAATTCATGTTTATTTATCAGTGAAATAACTTAATGTATAAAATAATATTTATTGTAAGAATCGATTATTAATACAGGCAAGTTCAAACATTATAGGAATATAGAAACGAAAAATCATTTTAAGCTATTTAAATTTTCTATTATATATAGGTTTTTTTTTTGGGTGACCGACTTATAGTGCTAACATCACTTATCTTTTTTACTTTGTTTGCTCTATATCTATTGCGTGATTAAGAATTTAATCATCATATGAAATTGTCTTTTGAATTTGATAGGAAAAGTATCGCGATTTTAATTTGGAACCGAATAATATTACGAGTTTGATTCTCTTATCTTCTTCTAGTTGACTTCAAATACATTTAAATATTAACTACATAATTTAACTAAGAAAAGTTTTAATAACCAAAATTTTTATTGATTTCAAAGTCCTAAATATATATATTTAAGAACATTAGATGAAAATTATGTCCAATGTGAGAGTTTTTTTTTTTTTAACCATATTAATTTTTTAACCCCTTATATATATATATATATATATATATATATATATATATATATATGTCGACTCTAAATCAAAGTGAAAAAAATAGCAAGCATTTTTATGAGCTACTTCTTTACTTAAACAACTAATGTTGTCTTGCACCTCAGAAGTTAAACCGAAAGAATGACAAAATAGCTATAATAGTTAGTTTTACCCTACAAATTACAACCTACTTCTAATTAACAAATGCAATTTCGTGCCTGAGCAATTGGTGGAGGCTGAAGCCCCCCATACTTCATGTTATGAAGGTTTCAGATTTTGAATTCCAAAATTGAAGGTTTCAGGTCATAAGTTTTGGTGCGGCTGCACTTGCTCTGCATAATGCTAGCCCGCCGCATCTTTATATTTGACGTCAAATCCCAAGTTTGAAGTATTTTGTTAATGGTGATTACAAAAGCATGGTAATTGATAATAATGAGCACGAGCATATATTTTTATAATACAACCTAATGAAATTAATGGATAAACAGAGTACATTACCTGTAGCCTAAATAGAAATAAAGGAACCAAAGAAGATAGTGTGGTTAGACATATTGAAGGACAACCGCGTCTATGTTGAATTTTTTTCCTTGAGAGATTTCAATTAAGATAAATATCAATTTGTGTACTAACTTGCGGTCCGATATTGCTCGAACGCCAACTTGTGAATATCATGGAGCAATCAAATTAGTTGATAAGAAATAGAATAAAAATTGATGGAACATCTCCTGAATCTTCCTTTTGATATTGAAACTAATGACATTACATTGAGCCCCCTCAGCGTTTTTATGAAATTTTACACCGAAAAAAGTTAAAATTAACCTTTCAATTATTCTGCAAATAAAAGCTAGCTTGTAGTAATACCTCAACGGTCCATAAAAATATATAAAAGATTATATACGAATATATGCATGTTAATAGATTTTTCTGAGGATTATGATAACCATAAATACTCTGACATTTCTTTGCCTTCAAGTCTGTAAGATCCTTATAGTCCTCATGATGAAGTATAGAAGAGAACCAATAACAGTGAGCAAGAGAAATTGTGACTAAAATGTAAATCAACCAGATCGCTGGAAAATAAGAAAATCAGTCAGATCATTAATCGCACATCTCTGATCTATCTATCAGATGTGCAGCATTAGCTATGAAAATTATAAATAATTGCACAATTTAAAAAGAACGAGATCAAGATTTTTCAGAGAGACTTCATTTGATTAAGGAAATACATTAGGATGCTTGTAAAAAAAATAAACCAAATAACTATACCTAAAACGTGAGTATCTTCAAATACAATTGTTAGGAGGTGCATGCATATAATTTGTTCAAAGCAGTTGTAAGTCCTAGGGGTATACATGGATCGACTTGGTTTGGATTTTTCAACTACCAAACCAAACCAATTGCGTCGAGTTTTTAAGTTTCTAAACCAAACCAAACCAAAAAAATTCGGGTTTTTCAGCTTCGAGTTTTCTCGGGTTATTCATTTTTTTCGGGGTTTTTTTTCAAAAAAGTCTTCATACAAAACATATGACTTTTACTTCAAATATTTCTTTAGTCCTAGTAAGATACAACTATATAACTAAGGTGTTTCTTAAGAAAATAACACAAAATGTGAGATGGTGATGACATCGTATTAAAATATTCAACAAAAAAGATAATAAAATCGGTTAAAATAAGCATTGCTAATTAATAAGCCATAAAGAAAATGACTTTAATCTAAATACTAAGTTATGCTAAAATAAGTACGGCTAATAAGTATTAATTACATGACCAAAATAATAATAATTAAGCTATGTATTTTTACGCTCTAAACCAATTATGCAAAACTAAATAATAGATATCCAACATTATTGTCATTCCTAGTGTTAGAATTGAATTTCTTTTGTTAGCATTAGTGTTGAGTTGGTTTTGATTTGGACTTTATTTGAGTTATTAACATCTATGAGATATAAAACTTATTCGCATGCATTTAAATTTCTAAGTTCAAGCTTAAAATAATATTATAAAAGACAAAAAACTATGAAAAAATTTAAGAAATATTTACAAAGTACATTACAAATAAATATTTTTATGTATAAAATATTTTAAAAATCGAATACACGTAATGTCGGGTCGGTTTGGTTCGGTTTGACTTTTTTTAGCTAAAACCAAACCAAACCAATTATGGTCGTTTTTTTTTTCAACATCAAACCAAGTCAAACCAAACCACTAATCGGGTTTTTTTCTCGATTTATAGATTTGGTGCGGTTTGTTGGTTTGCTTTGTACACCCCTAGTTGTAACCATCTATATAGAGACGCATGAGTATGTTTAGGAGGTCTATTTCCCAGGTGAATTGGTAAGTATTAATTATTGAAAACCTAAACGTAATTTATTTTTTTCCTTTTAGCCTACGTCATTCTAAAACTAAAGTAGGAAGTACTCCCTCTAAAATTGATACTTTACTTCAGTTTAATGACTCTTATTCTATCTTTTAAGATCAAACATATAAAATCATCTAAAAATACCTAAGCTTATCAAATCATGGTCTAATAATTACCTAATCATTTTCTTTGTTAGACTAAATTTCAACGTGCACTTCCCGGGAAATAAGGACATTGGTTTGATGCTTCCTAATCTGAATGTGATAGCAACTCTTTAACTAATTTGATGCTTCCTAATCTAAATGTGATAGCAACTCTTTAACTAATTTGATTCGAAACCGAAAATTAAAAGTAGTATTTGCTTTAAACTTTATTTTTAAATGTGACATTTTTTATATTTACCAAAATAGTGATAGAAATCTCGTAGAATTAAACTAAAAGGGTATAAAAGTCGTTCAACATTTAAAGGATATTTTGGTCAACCAATATTCATATTCATGCTTTTATAATAATATAGATATAGATAGATTAATGACTAGATTTCTTTGACAAACATATGTGGTGTAAATCAATGACCACATTTCTTGAATATTTTTAGCAGGGAAGACACTACACTTTATCATTGACTCACCTATTCCGTTTAACAAGGCTGGCACGACCCACCATTATGGTTAACACTCCGTCTAGATTAGTTACGTTAAACCGCACCTTATAAGTTGGTAAACTCAAATCTCAAATCAAAACACGTCACGACCAGTGTTTTAAAAGGCGTGTGCATAAGGCGAGACGTTTTATATATGTCTTGGTGAGATGTAAGCTCTGAGGCCCGTAAGCCAATTGGTATTTAATTATTAATATTTTATAAATTAATATATATATATATATATATATATACACATTATAAACATTATAACATGTGCACAAACCATTAAAACAAATCTTGAAAAAGTGAATGACGTAAAGATGCATTAGACCAATAACATAACTATGATGAAATATAATTAGAGTTGTAAAAATGATACTCTATATCCTAATAATTCAAAGATAAAAATGACAATAATATAAAGTTATTATTTTAAAACCTAAAATTAGATAACAAATTAATACTCATTATAATACAAATAGCTAGAATAGAGTCTTCAAAACATTATCTAAACTAGAGTGATACCAAAAGTAATTCTAAACCTAAAAACTATCTTGAAAAAGATAAATTGAAGAATGCTAAAAAAATCTTGAAGATAAAGCATAAAGAAGGAAAATGCAAGCATGGAAGCTTAGTAAAAATTGGAGGACAAAACTCTTTGCTTTGTAGTTTACACTTTGCGTACAAATGTCTAAATCCGTAAACAACTAAGAGAAAAGATTATGAAATAAGGTTAAACAATTAGAAAAACTTTTGACCTTTTGAGGTTTTTAGTTTGAGAGTTACTATGAGTTAACTTTTGGATATTTAACTTTCTTTAATATAATTATTAAGAAATTTAGACTCAAATTTGGAAAAGTTCTTGGAGATTACGCCCCAAATGAACGCCCAGAATGTTGGGGCTTATGCCTAGGGCAAACGCCCCGAAGGTTGGGGCTTATGCCCCGCCAGTACGCCTCAGGGCGTTTTTGGTACGCCTCGCCCCTGAACTAGCACCGGGGCTCGCCCGGAAAACGTCTTTTAATACACTGGCCACGACTGCAATAAATCCTTAAAATTTACAACCAAAGTTCCGTTCATTTCTAAATCACGTCCAAAATCTACAAAATAAAGATCAAGATCATCACCAAGGATAAACAAAGGAATATCG
The DNA here is from genome assembly GCF_029784015.1 of Lycium ferocissimum. Taxonomy (NCBI): domain Eukaryota; kingdom Viridiplantae; phylum Streptophyta; class Magnoliopsida; order Solanales; family Solanaceae; genus Lycium; species Lycium ferocissimum. The sequence continues at coordinate 36,920,206 of NC_081351.1, read as the reverse complement.
TTGTCATCACTAAGCTGATCGTTCGGCAAGAATTTTACAGAGGAAATATGAAGCCACAATTAGCAATGAAGCTGCAAAATTTGGACTTTTATACTTGACATATGCAATGTACTAGTGAAATTTAGTAACTGATGTTAGTTGTTGTACTAAAAGTCGTTCTATAGACTTTTCTAGGAAGAATAACTTTTTTACATTGTTGTAAAAAGAACATAAATAATATAATGTTTCAAACAGAACTTTGCCACTAACTAAAACCAAATATCCAATCTCATCTTCTCAAAGAGAAGAAATTTGTATATGCTACTAGGATCACCACGACATTGTGAGGGGAAAAGAAGCTCAGTCTATAATGTATACTGGAGTTTGAATAATTGGGCAGGTCATGGACCACAACATTCGTCATTTTTCAATTTTATTCAAAGACGACATCAATTACAGAGAAAGCATCTCAACATAGGAAAGACAAAAAAATAACCTATTGATAATTAATAAATGTCTAGTGTTTGAGGAGAATTTCGTTGATCATTTTATCAACGTTCATGTAAGATGATCCTGCTGGTTTTTGAGCAGCTTCTTCAGCCAATTTCTTCCATTCCAATGCCTTTTTCTTCATCTTTTTGCCTTTCTCTCCGACCATCAACTCTCTCACAAGGCTTTCAACTTCGTTCCTCTTCACATTATTGTCGATCTCCATTCCGATTCCCAATTTGGTGCAACAGAACCAACAATTAGTCGGTTGCTCCGCGAAGAACGGCCAGCAAATCATTGGCACCCCACTACCAATACTTTCAAGGGTCGAATTCCATCCACTGTGGGTCAAGAACACTCCAATTGCAGGGTGGTTAAGGACTTTTTCTTGTGCACACCAACTTGCTACCATTCCTCTTTCTTTAGTTTCTTCCAAGAATTCAGATGGAAGAACTGCTTGTTCCCCTGATACAATATCAGGCCTTATGATCCACAAAAATTCCACCTTGCTATTGGCAAGTCCCCAAGCAAATTCAATTAGTTGGTTTTTAGTCATGACAACAATACTTCCAAAATTGACATAAACAACAGAATTTGGTTTCTTGGAATCTAGCCATTCAAGACACTTTGGATCTTCTTTCCATAGATTGGATTCTAAGTCCTCTAAATTCTTGTCATCAACTTGTTTCACAATCAAATGCAATGGTCCAATTGCATACACCGGAGGAAGAAGTGCTTGAAGTGATTCAAGAACCTCTTTCTCTAGTGGCTCAAATGTATTGACAATTATAGCAGAAGCATTTTTCGATCTCTCTGTTTCTTGGAGGAGATATTTAATCATGTAATCATCTGGATTTGCAGTTCTAATAAAAGCTGGAAGATCCCTCAATCGTATTTCTTTCATTCCTGGTATCCAATCCAAAGTCTTCTCCAAGTAGCCATTTGTCAAGTAACTTTCATCTACAAGAAAAGGAATGTAATGAGACAAGATACGTATAAAAATGCAATTGATACAGAACGTTTTTAAAACTGGTGAAATTAAAACATATACCTTTAAGGGGAGTGTATCCTTTTTCAACAAGGTTGCAGTAATGCATGTAACCTAATAAACCGCAAGCACTTGTGGTCCAAAAGAAAACTTGAGGAATACCCAAATCTTGAACAGCAGAGAGAGTAAAACTCATACATCCATCAGAAATAATACACGAAACAGGTGGCACATCGGATGAAGAAGCACTCCTATTATTGAGCTTGGCAAGTAACTCTTTGAAAGGACCTAAACAAGTAGTGGTAAGGGATTCAGATAGAGCAACAATATCTTGGGTGACATCTCCATTACATGGTGGGAGGCCATCAGGAATGGTCTCAAAATGAAAGGAGGGCAACCCTTTGAGAGAAGTAAGGCCTCGAGACTTAAGGAAACGCCTATGGTTGTATTCCGTGTTGACAAAGGTTATGTGAAAGCCTCTGTGATTGAGGATTTTGGCTAATTTTAACATCGGGCTAATGTGGCCTTGAGCAGGGCATGGTATGCAAACTGCATGAGGCTTGTCAAGTACATCAGCGCACTTGGAAGCCATTTTATTCTTATTTCAGACTGGAAGGCAGAAAGTATGGTTTTGGCAATCGGAAGAATGTAGATATTTATAGATAACTTGTGTCAAATTCTAGTATGCTTTCTTAAATTCCAATCCAATCAAATAATGCTTGAAGATATTAGAGACAGAGGGTGTATAAATTTCAGTTAATTTTCAGTTTTCCTTATATCAAATTAATTTGACTTCTAGCAAAATGTGACAGCTACAATGAAACGGAGACAGCACTACCTTCCAAAATGTGACAGCTACAATGAAACGGAGACAGCACTACCTTTCAAGGGGTCCGACATGTCTGTAACAATCATGCGCTGCCTAGGTTTTGGCATAGGATTAGCTTGCTTTGAAGTCTCATTCAATATACATGGACAGACACTCAAACTTCGCCCCAACTGTCAGTTTGACACTTAAACTTATTCAGTGATCATCTAGACACCTCAACTTAACACAAGTTTGTCTCATGCACACTAGGATCTGACTTGGCACAGTGGGTTTGTTATCTTCATATTTGAGTGCATGAAATGTTTTCCAACTCGTTTTCAGATTAAAAAGTACAACGAAATTCCATTTTCACTCTTAGGACTCGTTTGGTACAAGGGATAAGGATAAATAATCCTGGAATTATTTTTTAGATGAATTTATCCCAAGTTTGGTTGGGATAAAATGGTGGTATAGATTAGTTATTCTGGGATTGTAGTGTTATTTTATCTCTGTGAAAGGGCGAAATAACTAATCCAGGGATAACTAATCCCAGGATAAGTTATTCTGGGATAATTTGTTTCCAACCAAACGACCCCTTATAGTCTACCTCTATTTCATTCCTAATGCCTCTCTCTCATCCTTCTCTATTTTTATTCGTTTCTCTCTACACCCGCTATGAAAATCCTCTTTCTGCAAATAACCCACCCCTAATATAGGCTTAATATCCCCATCCCTTCCTTGCCTTAGTTGTTTACTAGTTAACCAACCCGCGCTTCGCACGGTCATACATCTTTTTATTTAATTTTATATTTAGTTGATAGAAAAGAAAAGAAAATCCTGTAAGTACCAAAACAAAAAATATATGTAGTGTAAGACGTGGGAATAAAATATATTCTATGACGACAATATACATATGAAAAATCAAACAGAAAAACAAATGAAAATAAATAAATACTTTTTTATAATTTCATAATTACAGAGTTCTCGAAGATCACTTCTCTCAATTATAGAGATTTTTTAGAGATGAAGTTAAACACTCATTTTAATTTGAAGAAAACCTTATAATATAGTAGGGATCACTAATGAAAATTTCATCCAGTCATATAGTTGTTAATAGTTCTAAATATAAATTTTATTGCAAGCTGGAACAGGATTTTTTTTTTAAAATTTGTTTTTATTACATAGGGGGTAGGGGATGGGGAAATGAGGGGGAGGGAATTACAATGTGGGGATTCGAACCCTCACAACAATGTGAAAGTTCAGGTAGTCAACCAACTGAGCTACTAAGTCCCCACAAGCTGGAATAGGATGTTAAGTTGACTTCAGTTAAATCTATATATATATATAATTGCAGGACATACGCCCGGTGACTAGGGGTGGGCATGGTACGTTATATACCGAATACCATACCGAAACCAAAATTTTTAATACCGCGGTTTCGATATTAGGGTATTTGGTATGGTATTGGTATGCATTTTTGGTGTAAAATTATACAGGACTAAGGATTATGCTTAATTTTGGTTAATGTTGTTTAGACTTTGTAACTTCGACTACTCTATCGTGATTCAAATGTCATTTTTGTGTAATTGAATAACGAAGAAAATTGTTTGTACTTTCTTTTGAATATGTCTACATGTGTAAGGTGTTAGTTTAATATAATTCAGACGTTCCTTGGAAAGTCGAAGTCACAATCCTTTATTATATGAGTATATATGTAAGTTGAAGTCAAACAAACTATGGTTACCGAATTATCGTACCGAAAAATATCGAACCATACCAAATTATTTTGGTATGGTAATCATATAGTATTTTTAGAAACCGAAGTTACCGAACCGAAGTTTCAAATACCGTACCCTGTCCACCCTTACCGGTGACGTGGCACTCTTCTAGGCCAGGATCTCTATTTGTCTTTATTCTCAAATTTTTGCATTTATTTAATTTTTAATTGTATTATATAATTAGTAAAAAAGATTTGATATATCTGTTCGGATGTTCCGAATATTTACTTTGAAACGTTGTGTCTTTTGTAGCAAGTAGTTGTCAAAAACTTGTTTCCCTCTCTCCTCAGTAGTTACTTAATTAATCCCCAGCAATTTCCGTTCATTTTCCATTCAATGTCATTCCTTGGTTAGTTTCATATTCATCCATTTCAATTGTCCATTACTTCCAAAATTGGAGACTTCATTTGCCTCCTATGCTGCCAATTCCAAGATATCAATGTAAAGTTTCTTTCTCTTTATTTAATAACCTAATTATTAATTTATGTTTTGATTTTTACCATTACTCTGGCTTCTATTCTTTGGCATGGTTCTGCGTTTTTCTTAAATATCATATGATGTACATGTCCTTTCTTTTTCTCTTCCATTTCTTAAATATACATGGAAAAAAATTAGCTTTTGAGCACAATAAAATCTCTATGAAAGTATGTTATTTTAAAAGATCCATTTTTAATTTTAAGCTTGATCTCAATCTTATTATACTGTAATAACAAACAAAAAAAAAATTAATGTGTAGAATTAGGATAAAATTTGGTTTAACTTATTTGTTATCACTACTTATAGAATATTTTGTATATGAAAATTGGAAAGGGCAAAAGATGATAATTATTATTGTCCAGAGTCCTTACTATTAATGTACACAAGTATTTGTCGAAGACAAATGTACAATCCAAGAATATATAGCAGATAAAAAAACTTGATCAAAAAATAATACTTTTATATTATTTTATTTTATTTTAAAAAAAAGTTTGAATCTATCAGACAACCATTAGACCATCCCAACACCATTGACGGAGCTGAGAACGATCATCTACAGCAGCCATGAACCCGAAAGGGCCATGGGTGAGTTAATCACGCTCTGGTCAAAATTCCTGTCTCCTTAGAACTCAAGGATACAGTGGTACGAGCCTATAGAACAGATCCTGTTCAAGTAATTCATTAGAGATACTGAGTAAGTTACTATGCTAGCTTTTTAAATTTTAAATTACAATATTCTCAACATTTTTTATTTTAGGATAATCTACCTTTTATTATTTTTAATTAATGTTAATTTATATTGGAATATTCTCAACATTTTTTCTAATTTTTACAAGAATATGCCTTTTGTTATTTTAATATTTAAATATGGAAAAGGATTAGTCACAAGTTCAATGAGGTCATTCACCACCGCGCGAAGTGCGGACAGATTTTCTAGTTCTTCTATAAAACCAAGAGGCAATATGTGGTTGTTGCTTTGGTTATTTTCTCAGTTGTTCTATTTTTATTAAAGTCTAAAGAGAACAAAAAATTAAGGGAAGAAAAATATGTACGTAAATTCTTTTCAGCATTTAGAATTTGAATACCAAGTGCCACAACTATTAAGCAACACATTTGATAATATAGATCAATAAACACTTCTAAAATAAAAGAAAATAGTAATTGTACAGCATTTCAGAGTCTTACTGTAATTTTTCTTCATATTTTAGCCACTAAATATAGGAAAATATTATATCAAACAACCCATATGGTGGGAGGCTTTTACCTTCACGTTTTGAAATTGGATGGGACCGTGTTTATCTTTCTTATGCTTTTTTTCTAAGGAAAATAGTATCGAAAGGTAATCCTATAGAGTCGGAGCAGAGTTGTCTTTTTAGTTCCAAATTGTGCCGGATGAAAAACATCAACACCCGTGCAAAAACGAACAAATAACAAGCCTCTTCGCTGAATAGCACATAGACTTCTTAATACCAATGGCTTTAGAACCGAAAGAAATGAAAAAACCAACTAAAATCTATTATCTAAAATATTGGAAGCGTTTATAATGTGTGTACCTATTATCTAAAAATATTGTGGTGGAGAATAATCCACAAGGCATTTGATATGAAGAAGATTGCCATTTATATCTTTTGTGTTATTCATACTTTAATATCTTGACCCCCTCTTTTTTGTAGTAATTAATAGGAGCTTTCAGGGACCACTAATGGGGAATTTCAATGTACGTGCTTGTGAGTTTTGATTTTCAATAAGGATTATCAAACTTTAGGACAATAAATAATAGTAATAATGACTTTTATTTTTATATACTAATACCAATATGTATATGATTAATGGGAAAATAAGGGAAATGTCAAAAAAAAAAAAAATATCATCACTAGCCATAGAGAAGCGTCACATCACCATATATATACATACACACATACATGGATTTTTCTTTCAACAAAGTTACAAGATTCTTCATTTTGTAAACCATTTATAGTCTCTGCAATTTTTACACCAAATTTGTTCTCTATTTCATCAATGTCTCACATTGGCAATAGTTGGTTGTTGCTTTAGAGGATTATTAATTGCATGTACAGTTGTAGACGTGCACAATAATTGTTGTATCATATCTAATAATATAACCAACAACAAATCTATTCACTTGTCAAAATATTGTACTAACTTAACTATCAAATAAAGAAATATTTACACAAAAATGATGGAAAATTTTCAAAACAACGAAGACATACCTAGTGTAATAACTGTCTCATTCTCGCCCTATATGATATGGTAAGACGAAAAGGGGGTGTCGATCGACATCAACTCATGTAGTAGAAGCTTCACGAGTTTTCTGCTTTTTACTCCTCATTCTTTGCTCGGAGAAAACCTTCTCCCCGCTTGTTGCTCCGACGACTGTGACAGAAAGTGGCGTGAAAAACAATATAAGCCCCCCAGTGAGTAAGGAAACAACAAAATAAATTAAGAGTAAGTTGAGAGGGTGTGAACTGTGAACCTTTGACTAAATATTTTGCCCGAGCATTCAATACATTTTCTACCATCCGGCACCATCTTTCCCATGCCAATGCCAACAAATTTCCTATAATACACTCTTCCACGTTAGGGGCGGATTCATTATTACAATATCAAGTTGATCTGAATTCAATACTTTTAAAGTCACGCATAAATTTATGAGAAGAACTACTAAAATTACAATAAATAATACATATGAACCAATAACTCTAAAAATATAATAAATTAATACTAAAAACCTTAAGGGCCTATTTGGAAAGCCACCCAGGTAATTGGAATTGGGTGTAATTGAGTGTAATTACACAATTTGATCTGTTTGTTTGACCAAGTAATTACACAGTTAGGTGAGAATTGGGTGTAATTGAGAGGGTGTAATTACACTCTCTAATTCTCAAGGGGGGACTGAGATTTGGGTGTAATTATACCCTGTAATTCTAGGGTTACTTTTTAGTTTCTTTTCATTTTTAATTTATTTATATTACTATTATTTTAATTTCTTTTTTATTTGTACATTTTAATTATTTTTATTTTTAAAATATATTTTTCTTTTTCTATTATTTATATTTTATTTCCTTTCTTCTCAATCCCCGCCTTTACTTCTTGTGGTTCCATCTTCCATGTAATTGCTCGTATTCTTTTTCAATTTTTTATTTTATTAATTTAGCATAACCGTGCTATTATTCTAATTTTTGAAACTACACCCTTAATATTAGAAAGAACGAGTCATCAACAAACTTGACATATAATGAGTGACGTAATAAAAGTCGAATTTCATTATGAATGAGGTTATAGACTTTATTTTTCCTTTCTTTTGAATTATATTTACTTAAGTTACGTTGGAACTTACTTATGTAATATTGGAATTTGACATAAGAGTATTATATTAAACATTTTCTTTTGGATTTTGAATTTAGGTTATATTTTTTATTTTAATTTATTTGCTTTAGTACTATTGACTTGTTATTCATATTGCATGTTGTTTATTTTTTACTTATAGTTGATAGATTTTTTGTCAAACATTTGAATAATGTTCTAGCATTATATTTATAAATATTTTATTTGTCAAACATCCCATCCATGATGTTCTCACAAAAATAGTCTTCTTTTACGTTTTATAATTATTAAAATTAAAATATTATTAATTTGAAAAATATATTTCAATTATTTTTTACAATATTAGTTACAATTATGTTTATTTATTAATATATTTCAAGAAACAATGTGTTATTAAATAACTAATTTAATATCATTTATAAAGGCATACATTTTTTTAATATTAATTCTAAATTTTTGATAATTAAATTTTAGTTTTAAATTAAACAAACTGTGTAATTTCACTTGTGCAACCAAACAGCACGCTTGTAATTACACTGTAATTACATTATGACAAACAAACAGGTCGTTGTAATTTTAATACTGTGTAATTACTACCCTAGTAATTACACCAATTCCAATTACCAGGTGGCTTTCCAAACAGACCCTAAAGGTTTAACCCATAAAATCTAAACGGAAAAGGGCCAAATATACCCTTGTACTATCGGAAAAGGGTTAAATATACTCCTAGTTATACTTGGGGTCCAAATATACCATGCTGTTATACTATTGGTTCAAATATTCCCCTCCTCCGTTAAAGTTATCCAATGTGAACATCCAATCCTACGTAGCACTAACATTCGATGAGGTGCCACGTGGCATGCCACCTCAACACCCCTAACTCATTTTATCCTTTCCTCTCTTCCACCACTAAAATGCTCTTCCCCTCCACCACCATTGCCACCATTACCGCAATCATGACCACCTCTTCAAATTTCTAGTAGGTCCGCCTCCAACAGGGGATCAGAGGCACATTAGAAGCCGTCCTTATTCAAAATTTCCTTCCCTTTTGAATGTGAATTTTTTTTCCCAAGAAAATGCATACTTCCAACCTAAGTTGCACGGACTAGCCAGTTTAGGTGCCATTCCAGTCTCAACACGGGTCGGGTGCGGGAACAGCAGACGCCTGGGATACGATCAACTAACTCCGGATACTTTGATCGGAATCCATCGACAAATTTGGGGAAAAAAACTGGTTTTCGGTCAACCGGAGTCCGTTTAGATGGACAGTTAGTTTCCGGCCATGGCTTTCTCCTTCTATCTTGAGGAAAGAACAAAGAGACGACCTAGAACTTGCTGTGGAACTTACAGATCTGTACCAACTTGAAAGAGAGACGACCTACGACTTACAGATCTGTAAGTTAAGTTGGGGAATTGAAGAAGAAGACCTAGAACTAGAAGACACGTGAACAAGCAGACTCTTAATTCTAATAATAAAATGACCCCTTTATTCTTCATTATATGTTACTTGTCCCCTTTATTTTCCATTATATGCTACTTGTGACATATAATTGAAAGGCACCTAATTATGCTATTTATAAATGTTTATGCTATTTATAACTATATTTTTCTTATACAATAGAGGGATAATTTCTAAATTCATAATTAACATGTTGATTTTTTGATAATTAATTTATATTTTTAATCGTGTGAAAGTGCAGACAAATTTGCTAGTTGTACATAATAAAAATGACCCCTTTGTAAAACGGATTATTCTTGGAACACCATTTTTTCATATGACATTTAAATAATATAAATTATAAATTATTGTAAATTATAGTATTTTTTTACATAATTTTCTAACATGTAATTTGAGAATGAATTGAAAATATTTTAGAAAAATGACAAAGAAGAATAATATACATGTAAGTTTTTCATAGAATATCTCTCAAAATTTATAAAATCTTTATAGCTTTATATTTTTTTTTAATAATTTTGAATTTTCTTATCTGAATCCCCGCACTTGTATCCATAACTGGATCCGCACCCGTATCAAATACCCGTACCCGAGTCCATGCAACTTAGCTTCCAATATATAGTTCTCTGTTGCTAGTCTAAGCTTTCATCCTTTCAATCTTTAGATATTTACAAAATCATTCATATCTTTTGTACCTTCAAATGGATGCCCTATATTGATTATTAGAAAAAGTTTTTGCTGGTCGAAGAACAAAGGCATTTAGTCTGTTTTACCTTGCAGTGCTCTTAATCTGTTTATTTTTTGTATAGAAATATTAAAATCGTTCATAAACATTGCTGAAATCTGCTTAATGATGTTACTTGGAATTTGAAGAGGTGGTCATGGTGGCAGTAACGATGGTAATGGTGGTGGAGGGGAAGGAAATTTAATAGTGGATGAGAGGGCGGGGTAAAATGGGTTAGGGATGTTGAGGTGGAATGCCACGTGGCATCCGCCTCATCGAATTGTTAGTGCCACGTAAGATTGGATGTCCACATTAGACCACTTTAACGGAGAAGGGGTATATTATATTTGAACCAATAGTATAACGATAGGGGTATATTTAGGCAAAAGTATAACGAGGGTATATTTGACTCTTTCCCAATAGTACAGGGGTATATTTGGCCCAATTCCGAAATCTAAATCTTGAAATCTGCTTTGTTCCATAAACATGTTATACATATAATATCCCAAATTTTATTTAACTCTAACTGTCGTTACTAGAATTATATATGTATGCGAATAAGGTAGGGATGTTCCAAAAGCATGAAGCAGAAGAAGTCAGTGGACAAAACAGATATTCAAGTAAGGTACCAAATAAAAGTTTACGTCGGAACTTTCTCACCGATGTTGATTTTCCGCCTCTGGGATTTCCTCACCGCCTTGGTGCCATTGAAACTGAAACACGGCCTGAAATAAAACAGCCACTAAGTTGATGTGTCTTTTTGATTGGCCAGTAGAATTTTTTTTTTTTTGGTCATGACCAACTAAAGGTTACGACTATTGTAAACGTAATTAATCTGTTTTATTTCTGTTATGTGTCAGTGTGGATATAGGACCATTTGCTGAAACATTTGGTATTTAGTCTAATTTCAAGAATACTCTTTAAGACAAAAAGGATTTGGAAACTACCATAATGTAGTTGGGATGAAATCAGAGACCACTATATATAGTTAGATGGGAAATTGGGTGGTCAAGCAGAGAATTAATTAGAAAGGTCTAAAAGTAAATAACAAATTAGATACAATTTAATACTCATGAATGTATAATTACTTCTAATAACGGTTGGAGAGTGATACAAAGAGCTTTCATTGGATTTATGAGAAAAAATAGTCAAGCCATTTCTGGTTTAGAATTCTAATGCTCCCTTATCAGCTTTTGTTTTAATCAATTGCTATTACGTGGGCTGATTTAAAAAATTAAAAAAAAAAGGCCAATTCGCAGGAATGTCCTTATTGGGGTGGTCTTTAATTTTTGTCCATTAAATTGGTGGTCTTTAATAAGGATGTCAGTGGGGACGGGACAATCTCGGTCCTGCCCTCTGTCCGGCCCGGTCCGGCACCGGACCGTCCCTGTCCCGGTCAACTATGGGGGAGCGGGTAGAGGGGGTAGGGGGATGAGTAGGGGGCGGGGGAACGGGCAGGAAAATCCCTGTCAGTCCCGATACTGAACCGCCTGACCGATCCCGACCCGCCGAAAAATTTAATTTTTTTTTTTTAGTTAAAAGACTGTCTAACTGTTGGGCCCAACAAAAATGTTAACGTTGGGACTCGAAACGGTCTGATTTTCAACCGTTGGAGTCCCTTTTCTCCCAAAAAAAAAAATACCCCCAAAGTTTAATAAATTGCATTTTAATCCAAATTCTAAACTATAAATACCTCTTCATTTTTATTCATCTTCCCACAAATCATCCATCAATTATCTCTCTCTCTAATATTTATTATCAATTACATCTCTCTAATATTTGGTGAAATATTATTATTATTATTATTTGAGAAAAGACATGTTTTAACCCTTGAACTTGGCACGAAAACTCACTTTAGCAACTAAACTTAAGTTGTATTTATATACCCCCCTTAACAACTTTCATTTCAATTATTTTCCACCCTAAAAAAATAATATCACTCTCACAATGGGAGGTGTATTACACTCGCGCCGCGTCATTGCCACATCGTTGCCACGTCATTGCCACGTCATTGCCATGTCAAAAAATACCAACACTTCATTTTTTATTTTTCTTTTATTATTTTTTCTCTTTCTCTTTCTTCTTCTTCACCATTTTCTCTTCCTTCTTCTTCTTCTCATCGCCGCTGCCGCCCAAGCTGCCGCCGCCGCCGCCCAAAAGAAAATTATTTTTCTTTTATCATTTTTTTCTCTTTCTCTTTCTTCTTCCACTTCTCCCTTTTCTCTTTCTTCTTCACCCGCTCCTCTTCCCCCACCCCACTATTCCGCCCTCCACAGCCCTACCCACCATCTACTTCCCACTCTTGGCCCCCCCCCCCCCCCCCCCCCCCCCCGCCGCCGCCCCGCCCCCCGCCCCCCTCTTCTTCTTGTTCATCACCCCACAGCCCCGCATTCCCCATCTACAGATCTGCTTCGTCTTCTTCTTCTTAATAATCATCGCTGCCCGCGCCTCCACACCCTTCCCATGGTTCTGCACCCCATCTTCGGTGGTGGTGGGCCGGAACACCGTCACCGTATCCACTTCCTAACTACGACCATTCCATTTCATGAATTCGGATGAAGATGAGTCAACAAGTAAAGAATCCATGGTTGTTTTTTGGTGTCATTTCGATTAGTATTTAGTATTGATCGGATAACATTTCTTTGAGTGAACCTTTTTAAAAAGAATTAGTGGACCACTTCATTATCATGTCGGATCCCTTAATAATCCTTATTTATGTAATTGGATATTGATAGTCATTACCGATCTCCCGACTTTGAATCCAAAGACTTCAAAATGAGATGTTTCTTTGTGCCCTTTATCGACCCGTGCAAACAAAGAATAGATCAAGCTGGTTACATGATTTATCTTTGTGTACGCAGTTGAGGTTAGAGGGGAAAGATTATATTGTGCAAGAAGGGGATATAATGCTGTTAAACAATGAAGAAAGTGACTGGTTAATAATATACTTCCATGGTGGTAGCCGTGGTGGAGGTGGTGGTGGTGGTGGTGGAGGTGGCAGTGGTGGGGAAGAGGACCCGGGGGGGTGGTTAGAAAAAAGAGAAAAGACCCATTTTTATTTAATTTTATTGATTTATTATATAATAATAATATATATATTAGTGGGCCCATCTTTTTATGTCATTTACTTGCCTAAATTTCTTTTTCTTTTTTCTTTTTTGCCACATCAGCATTAGAGGTGGAAAATAATTGAAATGAAAGTTGTTAAGGGGGGTATATAAATACAACTTAAGTTTAGTTGCTAAAGTGAGTTTTCGTGCCAAGTTCAAGGGTTAAAACATGTCTTTTCCCTTATTATTTTGGTGAATTGGGTAATATTTGAATTTTGGAGCAACTTTCAAGCTTAAAGTCATTTTATGCTTAAAATAAATCCAAAAACATAATTGGGCCCGTTTGGCTTAGCTTATCTAAAGCAGCTTATAAAAGCGAAAACAGCTTATAAGCCAAAACAAATAAGTTGGGCTACCCCAACATTTTTTTTTTTTTTTGGCTTAAAAGCTGTTTTCAGCTTATAAGTTGCTTTTTTTAAGCCCATCCAAATAGGCTCTTAGAAACAATACAGAGGATTTCACTCATGTTGATAAAACTGATCTTTTTTCTCCTCCCGATTTTCCTCCTATTCCAGAAGATTTAGAATTACAAAATGAAGCCTTAGATAGAGCTTATGGTAATTTAGATTTTTATGAATTTGAAAATTTAGAAGTAGAAGAAGGAAAGGAATTAGATTTAAATGAGACACCTACTAGTCCCGTTACCGAAGCTCCAACTCAAACTACATATCAGTCTGGAGCTGATTTTCTCCCTAAACCTCCTACTCGGGGTACCGCCTAAGGTGCAACGTCCTAGAACTAGTCCCGTATGGAAATTCATGACTTTAGATAATACTAAAACTCAGGCTATTTGTCACAAATGTAAAGGAGTTAAACAACACGGAAGCAGTGAAGAGGCGGGAGGGATGGGTGGTTTAGATAGACACTCGAGAGGATGTGCTGGAAAACCATACTTAGATGCTCAATTAGCAGCCGAACATAAAAACACACCGACCGGCGCTACTAGTGCCGCTCCCGGTGGATCCGTTGGGGATCTAATATGGTCCAGCAAACTTTAAATCCTTCTACCCCGTTGTCACTGATACGCCCAAATTACGCCTTAAATATTAGGAGTAAGCGGTCGTTGTCAAATATAGAACCCAACGAGTTTGGGGTCGAATCCCACAGAGAATACAGTGAAGAAATACACTTATCAAGTGTAACGCTCGACTATTAGTCTATATTTCAAGGGAGAGGGGAATATAATAGTAATTGATTTGATGTTTGTTCAGTAATAACTAAAAGGTGTTGTTATAAGATGTAAACTATTGGAGAAAGGGACTAAGGTTGCGGTTCCAATGGAAAGTAATGTGAGTGGGTATCATTCAACCTCTTTAAATGTCTAAATGCGATTAACGATGGATTACTTAATTTTATCAAAAGTCTTTCGACCAAATTGATAAATATCATTACTAAGCTTTCTCAAGCCTTAGAATGTGGACAGCGTAAACACCTAATATGCTAGTTAGTCATCTTATCTCTAGCTCAAGCTATTAGATGGGTTTAATGACCCAAATCCTTGCTATCTAACCCAATTCCTAACTTCCACCTTCTTACTCAAGCAAAGTGAAAGTACTTAGGCACAAATGATGTTTGCAACCATCAAGAGACGTTAAAGCATAAAGAGTTGATAGAATGCATCATTAACATACAAATGAGGTATAAATATGAAACCCAATCACATAACTAACATATTAGGTCCCACAACCTTAGCTAATGGGTTTAGCTAAACATTTGCATTAAGTAAGAGAAAAAGATAAATAATGTAGCCATAATGCTTACAAAGCTTTTTGGAAGAAAGCCACAAAATAAAGTGCAAGATTCCTCTTTAAAGCTCCAACAACCAATAATAAACGTTTCCTTCACAAAAAGACAATAATAAGTGCAGAGAATGTCTTTTTTAG
This sequence comes from Lycium ferocissimum, assembly GCF_029784015.1. NCBI lineage: Eukaryota > Viridiplantae > Streptophyta > Magnoliopsida > Solanales > Solanaceae > Lycium > Lycium ferocissimum. The sequence continues at coordinate 36,905,169 of NC_081351.1, read as the reverse complement.
AACCCTAGGAGGGTATTTATATCCACCAAAAACGTGCATAAAGTTTAGATAAAAATAACCTATGCGCAGACGCAACATGCGTCTCGCATGTTGTGTCGCAAGACAAACATGTGAGACGCGAAGCATGCTCAGTAGCCGCATGTTATGCTCTTGACTTCAGGCTTCCTAGATTTCGGACAAGGTTTGCGTTAACACTGTAGTATCGCAAGTTTAACATGCGAGTCGCATGTTGGTCTCGCAAATTGTGCAACCTTTCATCTCTCTTCTTCAGTGGCCTGTCATGCTATGCGGTGCAATTGTGGATCCGCAGACATGACATGCGGTTCGCATGTTGTGCAAAGTGTGTCCTTGGCCTATTTTGCCTCATTTTGCTCCGTTATGCTTTCTGAATATTTTTCCCTACAAAGTGACAAAAACATGCTAAAAGTAAAATCAAGAGTGCTTGAAGAGTCACAAAAGCCTAAGGAACAAGTATCGAATGTGCCGTAATTCCGCGGCTCATCAACACCCCCAACTTAAACTTTTGCTTGTCCTCAAGCAACTAAAACACAACCGAAACACATGACAGGTGTTCAAGTATTTCAAAGATAACATTGGCTACGATGGTAATAATAATCAGTTACAAGCATGCATTCGGGACATGATTACCCCTCATTCTACTTTTTGCAAAACAGTGCACATTTTTAGAAGTTGAGCAATAACCAAACATTTCACTCGGTGGTGCAATGTATTTTGCTTTAAGGAAATGGCCTCGAATGCTAAGTCAGGAAACAATTCTTTCATCAAGCTTTGTAATCCACATGCCCTCACAAAAGACCAAAGAAAGTCCCAGAATACATATATTCACAATAATGAATGGGACAATAGACGAAAGAGAAGAGAATAACTCACACTCCAAGAATATGTACAAGTACACAAATACGATGCCATAGGCTTGCCCTTTAAGTATTTCTCCACTAATGTAAACACACCTCATTCAAAATCAATTAGGACTTGCGGGTAGTAATGAAGGCTCAAGGTCAAGGTAGGGTTGATTTTGGATAAGAGTGACTTGAGACCTCCCTAAGCAATACCACAACGCTTCCTTCCTGAAATTTTGCTTATTTTTCTATCTTTTCATGCCACCCATCAGTGATAACCAATATTTTCAGTAAAGGACAACTATTACTTACAATTAGTCACGTTAAATATATATATATATACACACACAGATATATATTTATTTATTTATTTAGTTATATATATACTTTTCTTTTTTTACTTCCATTTCACCAATTTCCAACCGCCACCCCCAACTTAGGCCTTTTGACCAACGTTTGCGTTTCCGAATCACTTAGGGAGGATTGGTGTCAAATGATGAGTTAATGTGACAAAAGGGTAGGGTTTGTGATATGGTTGTTACGACAGAAAAGGAGTTAAGGTTCAAAGGTTGACTAGGGAAGAATATGCAATGGTTATGCAATTTAAGGTTTAGTAACGATCCAAAGAAAGCCTAATATCCTCTTTCAAGCAAGGTGTAGTTTAGGATTTCGCCTTGATATACTTTTCGGGCAAGTTCTAGATCACAATTATGTACAAGACAAGAATGATAAAAACCTCACAAACATAGCACATGGATTACTACACTATTTTCTAAATACTTCCCAACCAGACCTTCGCGGAAAATACATACTTATCAATGAAACACTATGTCACTAAGTGAATCATGTAAAGAAAACCTTTTTTTATCACACCAATTGAACATATATATGCTATAACTGATCAAACCATCACTATACAAGTCAAGTTGCTTTGCAATACTTTAACCAAAAGCTATAAAATTCTGATTTTCAAAACCCCATAACGACAAAAGCATGAGCTACATGAGCTACCCCACCCCCAACAAAAATATATGCAATGTCCTCATATGCATCTAATACACAAAATAAGGAGGTAAGGAGCTCCCTGGGACGCCTTAAGCGTCCGGACATGCAACCTCAGAAGCATGAATCTGGATAGCCGGGATTGCCTCCAATAGTGGTGTGAGGTCAGGCGACCCACCCAATGGCTCTTGAATTGGGTCGGACGTACCAGTCCCACTGGACTGTGCAGGATCACCATCTGTGCCTAAGGTCCCAATTTGCTCCTCTATCTACCTCTGCACCCCCACCATGGTGTCTATATCATCTCTATCAACTCCAGCCGCCAAGGCCTCCTTACGAGCTTTATCCAACCTCCGATTCTCATCATCACCCTCATGCTCACCCTCATCTTCTTCTTTTGCCTCCTCTTCGGCTTTCTCAGAAGCAAGGTCATCCTGTGGCTCAGTGGGCTTTTTGGCGAAAAAATCTACCGCTGAAGGTAAGATAGGGCCAATGTGAGACGGGTCAAACTCCCAACTCGTTGCACGGGCCTGTGCCAAATCAGCTCGAATGAAGGGTAAATCCTCCGCACTACCACTTTCGACTCGCTCAAATCGGAGTTTGATCGACTTCAACCGATCATTCAGTTTATTTTGTTCTCTTTTTACTTCTTCAAGTGCTGCAACTTGTGGTGCCAATGCCAGCTCAATGGCATCCTTGATAAATACAGGCAGCTCAGTCACCAACTTGTTCACCTTGGCATCCGCAAGGCAGATCAAACGCATTCCCCCCTGGGGATATTGGATCCCCGTGCTGAAGCTGAAGGTGTGGTCGTGGAAGTGGAAGGGGTTGTGTCCGTAGCTGCTGCCAGAGCGCCTGAAAGCTCAGGACCTGAGTGGGTGGCAGGAATAGTCGTGCTCTGACTCTGAGTGCCCATAATGTGTGGGTCTAGCTCTGCAACTGATCCCCATAGGTGCTCAGCCTCTTTTCTCCTTTTGGCCCCGGGTTCAAGTCTGGTGATGTCAATTGTTTGATCCTCTATTAAAGGTATATCAATCCTTTCTAACTGGGGAACCCCAACTTTCCGACAAAGGGCAGTGATCATGCAAGGAAAGGGCAAAGATGTATTTTTATATTGAGCCCGTTCCTTTATCTCCTGCTGGATAATGTCCTCCAAATTCACCGGATACCCTCATATGAGCGAGGCGATTAGGACTGCCTTCTCAATGGAAATCCCAGTATCATTCTTGGATGGCAGGATTCTGGAGGATTCGATGGACAGCCACAACTTAGCTTGAAGGCTGAGGGTACTCTTGTGGATGACAACTGCCGGATCTATCCAGTTTGGTGTCCCAGTAGAAATAACTGTCGCTGCCCACCCACGATATTCAGCTGGAACTTCCTTTCGTCAAGTGTACTCAGAAGAGGCAGGTGGTTATTACCCTCTCAATTCATTTTCTCGACGCCCACAGATGTACAAATTTATTTTCTCGGCTGAACAGTCCACCTCAACACCCTTCACTGGCACCCAATTAATGTGGTCAATTGATCTTTTGGGTTGACGACGCACTCGTTTGCTGTTCAACAAGGCCCCATAATTGGCATAGAATTCCCGGACTAATGTTTGGCAGTACTCTCCTGGAGGGTTCAGGAAAGATTCCCACCGCTGGGCTTCCAACTTTTGTACTAATCCGGGGTATAACTCCCGTAGCCCATTGCGACTCACCTGTTTCTCCTCATGGAAACCCTGTGTGAGGTTACCATCATCATTAACCCTGCACCACGAGTAGTATAGTGCTTTAGAGCCCACAACAGCAAATCAGATGTCATGCTCAACCTTTCTTTGCCTCCTCGCTGCATCAATATCACTCTCCGACATTCCCGTTGTTACTCTAGCTGGTTGAGATGCTCGTGGTGTAACCTGAGCTATAGACGCCCCCTCTTTAGACTGAGGGACGTCGGTAATTGGAGCCTTTCACTTACGCGAATCGGCTGCCTGCTTATCCGCAGCACGGGGGTGTCCTTCGATCGGTTGGTTCTCGCCATCCTGCAACCACAAGTGGAAACTATTTTATGATGTCTCGAATTGCAAAATATAAACAAAGCGGATGTAAAACCAAGCAAATGAATTGATGTTGGTGACACCATCTGCGAGCACAACATGCGTGACGCATAGCATGACTTGCGTCTCGCATGTAATGTCGCAAAAGGTGACAATGGAATGAAAACTTAACATGCAGTGCTGTCACACTTTGCGGGACAACTGTGACTCAGCATGTCTGACATGCGAGTCGCATGTTGTGTCACAAAGTGTGACAACAAAGTCTCAATCTTATGAAGCTCCTGTCACACTTTGCATAACAATTGTGACTCAGCATGTTTGACATACGAGTCGCATGTTGTGACGCAAAGTGTGACAACCACTGTCATTCCCTCTAATTCACACCCATTCACAGGATTTGTTCTACACACTTATTCACAGGACTTGTTCCCTTAAGAAGGTCATCACACCATCTATCATTGGGAGAAGCGATGAATTCAAGCGGAAAGAACAACGCGGAACAAGTCGACTATTTCTTAAGCAAATAGGGTCTTTGGGGCATTTCATCGAGCATGAAGTAGGCAATAACAACCCAAGTGACAATTCAGACACACTAGGTACTCAGATTTCTCCATAACACCTACCAAGCAAGTAAGAGAGCACAATACTCATTCGTGGGTAGCAACACCCAATATGTATCTAAAAGAAAAACTTTTTTTTTTTTTACACAACCTCCAATCAATGATTTCACAGTATCATCAAGGTGCACTTAGCATTAATAACCACTTAACAGGAAGTTTTAGAGCCTAACCCATCTTCTTACCATCTACCATAAGAGTAAAATAGTGTATACCTGAATTTCACAGAGGATGAAGAAATGAAAGCCTTGTTCTACAACCAATCTTTGGGAACACACAATAAGGATGATTTTCAGTTGTGCAAAGGCAAAACTAGTAGATGAAAGAGAGAGGAGAGGAGATGGAACGACTTTAAGGGCAAAATTTGAAACTGATAGATAGCCGTGGGATTTATTTCTTTTAAAAGAAAACTAGCGGGTCGGGTCGGGTCAGTTGACCCGCGTCTCACTTACCTGTGGCACACTTTGCGGCACATTATGCATCACGCATATCATGTTTGCGTGACTACAATGCAAACGCAAACCTTTTCAGAGTGTAGCCAGTTCCTTACTCTGGTGGCAACACTTGCGACTTCACATGCGGCTTAGCAGGTTGAACATGCGAAGCTGCAGTGATACCGCATAGTGTGCTCAAGTTGTTTTTAAATCCTTGACTCTTTTCACCCTCCCAACACTTAGGCATATTCTCTTGGTCATTCCTTATACAACTCCAGTTTGCTCCCAAACACTGAAACAACAAAACACACACATAACAAAATATATGCACAAAACAAAACAACAAAATAACAACTTGGGTTGCCTCCCAAGAAGCGCTTGATTTTACATCGCGGCACGACTTTGTTACTTTTCTTTCACGGTTCATTGAGGTAGATCTCCTCAATACTCTTTGTCTCCAACTCATTTGGGAGGCCCAAGTATTGTTTAACCCGCTGCCCATTCACTTTGATATGATCTCTATTTGGACAAGCAATTTCGATCGCTCCATGCGGGAACACTTGTGTTACTTCAAAGGGCCCGGACCATTTGGATTTCAATTTTTCGGGAAACAACCGAAGTCTTGAATTGAACAACAATACGCGATCCCTGAGGCTAAATTCTCTTTGTAAGATCTTCTTATCATGGAAGTGTTTCATGCGGGCCTTGCAGAGTGAAGAGCTAACATACGCTCTAAATCGAAATTCATCAAGTTGAATTTTATAAGTACAAATACCAGGCAGAATCCCTTGGATATCCGCAATACACCACCCAATAGGTATTTTGTATCTTCTCAAGATCACCATCAACCTCTCTCTTTGTTCCTCCGTCAACCGGGCAGATATTATTACGAGCAATGTGTTGTTGGGTCCAAGAAACTCATACCTCAAATATGAAGGAAGAGGTTTGAGTTCCAAAGTAGGAGGCTCAATAATGGAAGGCTTTGCAGGAGGAGTTTCTTGGTTTTCCAAATCAAGATCAAGTTTCTTTGGATTGAGGTGGTATGACCCTATTCCAATCAATGCATTGACCGTCTCCTCAAACTCTTCTTCATTGTCCCCTTCATAGTTCATTATCACCGCCACCAACATATCACCTATATGCCCATGTTCTATGGTTGTCTCCATTGCTTCATCAATTGTATCAATAACCGACACAACACTCATATCTGCCGGTTATTTCATTGACTTGCAAATATGGAAAGTGATCTCTTCATCATTCATCCTAAATTTTAAATCACCTCTCTCCACATCCACGAGGGCACGCCCCGTAACTAAAAACGGTCTTCCCAAGATTATGCGAACTTCAAAGTCAACTTTGCAATCCAAGATCACAAAATCGGCCGGAAAAATAAATCGATCCACTCTCACAAGCATATCATAGAGAATGCCAATGGGCCTTTTTACAGTTCTATCTGCCATAAGTAATCTCATCGTGGTGGGACGGGGAGTGCCCAATCCTAACTTGTTGAATATATATAGCGGCATTAAATTTATGCTTGCTCCAAGATCACATAAAGCTTTTGCAAACTTGTATTTACCGATTCTGCGTGGAATTGTGAAAGCTCCGGGGTCTTTTTTTTTTGTACCAAAGCTTTGGTAACAATTGCACTACAATGATGAGTGCCCCCCAATGTTTCAAGGCCAGGACTCCTTCTTTTGGTCACAAGATCTTTCATGAACTTTGCATAGCCGGGCATTTGCTCAAGTTCCTCAACCAATGGAATATTTATTGAGAGCCCCTTTAATCGTTCAATGAACTTGAGAAATTTTCTACCGTCCGCTTTCTTCGTTAATCGTTGAGGAAATGGAGGAAGAGGCTTCATAACGGGCGGTGAAGCCCTGGATACCTCCTCTACGGTTTCCTTGCCTTGTGAAGCTTCATTAATTTCCGGACCATCCTCAACCACAATGGGCTTTTCAATACTAGCCCGCATCTTCTTTGGATTCACTTCTTCTTCAACAACCATGGGTTCTTTAACCATTTTCTCATCGTCAATCAACACATCCTCTTTCACCAATGTCTTTTCCCCAATTGTTTTGCCACTCCTAGTAGTAATTGCATTATATTTATGATCACCATCATTCCTTGGATTTGTAACTGTATCACTAGGGAGTGAGCCTTTTTGCCTTTGGTTGAGGCTAGCTGAGATTTGGCCAAGTTGAGACTCCAATTGTTTAATGGAGGTGGAGTGTGAACTCACAACTTGCCCCATTGATTTAACCTCGTCTCTAGTCTCCTTGAAAAAGGTGTCGGTGGATTCCACTTTCTTCAACATATCTTCAATTTTTGAACTAGCGAGATCGCTAGTGGGCGGTTGACTAGAGCTTTGTTGATTACCCTTTGGAGGGACATACGGATTTGAGCTCCGATGATTATTGTAGTTGTTGTTGTAACCCCTTTGATTGTTGTCATGATTATCTCTCCAATTTGAGTGACATTGATCTTTGTTCCAATCTTGATTCCCTTGACCTTGCCACCAAGATCCTTGACTCGGACCTTGGTAGTTTGGACGGGAACCCTCCCTTTGATTTTTGATATAACTTGCCTCCTCATCATACATTTGGAAACATTGCTCATCCAGAGAACCCCCTTCATAAGATTCTACTGTATTCACCTTTTTGCTTCCGTCACCCATGACATGTTTTGTAAGAAGGTCCATTTGGGTGACAAGTTTAGCCATGGATTCATCTCTCTCTTCCTCCTTCTTAATCATCTCACGAGTTAACACATTTTTGGAGGAACTTCCTCCACCTACTTTCGAATCCCTAGTGTGCCATGCTTCATTAGTCTCGGTCAATTTATCCAACAATTCACAAACGGTGGCATAAGAATTATCCATAATAGACCCCTCTGTGATGTTATTCCCCACTGATTCGTTGACCGAATCTAAAGACCTATAAAATGTTTGTAGTAGCACACTATCGAGCAACCCATACTTAGGACAGCTTTTCACTTTCTTTTTAAAACGTATGCAAGTTTCATGGAGAGCCTCATCAAGAAGTTGACGAAAGTTGTTGATTTCGTCATGGAGTTGCAACATCCGAGATGGAGGGAAGAACTTCTTGAGGAATACTTCGGTCAATTCCTCCCAAGTAATGATGGATCCGAACGGGAGATCATCTAACCAAGCCGTGACTTCCCCGGTTAGGGAGTACGGGAAGAGCCGTAGATTAACTGCTTCAATTGAGACACCCGAATGCACATCGGTAGAAAAAATCCCAAGAAAGTTCCTCAAGTGCCTATTCGGGTCATCTTTGGGTAGACCACCAAACAGGCCCTTAGTGTTGAGCAGGTGTAGCATTGTGTTGGTCACGTGAAAACTCGAATTTCTAATTAGAGGCGGGGAATTTGGTGCGGGCCGCATAGCCTACCCCCGCCGCCTCTTCAATGACCACCACAGGTGGATTTCGGATGGGATTACCAGCCTCGTCCATATTGCCTGCCCAACACACAACAACAAAAAGGAAATAAGAAAAGCAATAAAGACTAAAAGTAAAGTTTTACACTAATTAGTAAATTCTAGACAGTATTCCCCGGCAACAGCGCCAAAATTTGATACGCCCAAATTACACCTTAAATATCAGGAGTAAGCGGTCGTTGTCAAATATAGAACCCAATGAGGTTGGGGTCGAATCCCACAGAGAATACAGTGAAGAAATATACTTATCAAGTGTAATGCTCGACTATTAGTCTATATTTCAAGGGAGAGGGGAATATAATAGTAATTGATTTGATGTTTGTTCAGTAATAACTAAAAGGTGTTGTTATAAGGTGTAAACTATTGGAGAAAGGGACTATGGTTGCGGTTTCAATGGAAAGTAATGCTAGTGGGTATCAATTCAATCTCTTTAAATGTCTAGATGCGATTAACGATGGATTACTTAATTTTATCAAAAGTCTTTCGACCAAATTAATAAATATCATTACTAAGCTTTCTCAAGCCTTAGAATGTGGACAGTGTAAACACCTAATATGCTACAAGTTAGTCATTTTATCTCTAGCTCAAGCTATTAGATGGGTTTAATGACCCAAATCCTTGCTATCTAACCCATTTCCTAACTTCCACCTTCTTTCTCAAGCAAAAGGAAAGTACTTAGGCACAAATGATGTTTGCAACATCAAGGGACGTTAAAGCATGAAGAGTTCATAGAATGTATCATTAACATATAAATGAGGTATAAATATGAAACCCAATCACATAACTAACACATTAGGTCCCACAACCTTAGCTAATGGGTTTAGCTAAACATTTGCATTAAGTAAGAGACAAAGATAAATAATGTAGCCATAATGCTTACAAAGCTTTTTGGAAGAAAGCCACAAAATAAAGTGCAAGATTCCTCTTTAAAGCTCCAACAACCAATAATAAATGTTTCCTTCACAAAAAGACAATAATAAGTGCAGAGAATGTCTTTTTCAGAACCTTAGGAGGGTATTTATATCCACCAAAAATGTGCATAAAGTTTACACAAAAATAACCCTGTAGACGCAAATCCAAATCCCTACTTTGGAAACTATCTCTGCTGCCGACACTCCAAATCTAGCTCCGGCTTGAAATTGAAGTCCATCCTTTAATCTATGTCTTTTGCCTTTGATATACTAAAGAATACATATCTCAGGGTAGCGATAAGGGTAAAATAAAAAATAAAAAAACTCTCTTGATTTACAAAAGACAAGTAAAAAAGTCTTTATAATACTAGACTGGTAAAAGAAAACAGAGTGAGTAGAATCTAATGCCTAAGACATTATAAAAACTCACAAGCCGTCATAGTAAGCTAGTGACCAAACTCCCTAAAAATAACAGCTTCGACCTTGATTTTCTTGGTTATTGAAGTATGGACAAATCAAAATCTCTACTTGAAAAGCTATGAATAACATTATTTTCAACTTGAAATGGTGTTTAAAAATGAAGTCACAATGTCCTATTAGAGATGGATTCAAAAATAGTTGTTGATATGATTACTGGTCATATAATTATTCTTGAAAAGTTATGTAATAGATTGGATTACAAAAATCCAAGAAAGTCTCTATCACTCTATAAGCTCAATGGAAAGGTTTATCATTGCTTCAGAGAGATTAACGTGATGGCAAAACGAGAGCTACTCTTGATATATCTAAAGATCTTTGTTAATACCAAGAGCGTCAGTTAGCCGAGCATACTTATGAATAGAGCTGGATTTTAGTATAAGAACACATAAAAAAGGAATTGGCTAAGGGCCCTTAATGCAGTAGGATTCTAATACCAGAATCCTTATCAGGTCATGAGACCTTTTTGTAATAAGCTTCGATGTTTATGGGCAACACCCATTTCTTAATTCTCCTTGGTTTTCTTCGCTTTTGCCATGGAGGTTCGGTTTTATAACCCTCTCCTTTGTACTTTAACTTTTATTTTATTTTATTTAAATAATATACGAGATAGGGTCAACGACAAATACCCGGCCATCAGGGGTGGTGAAAGCCTGGTGAGTGATGGTAAATCCAATGTCCTGTTTTGGAAGTTACCATCAAGTAGTATTAGCAATGTGATAGAATATATGAGTCCACCAAACATTATAGAAAATCGGGTTACATCTGTTCAAAGCAAAAAAAAGAAATAACACAAGATATTTATGAAAAAAACTCGCTAAACGCTGATGAAAAACGCGGCCTTTCTCAAGAAGATTTCAACTTCACTAAACCGAACCTTGATTACAACCTATTTGCAACCCAGAATTAAACTCTTAATCACTTCCCTTACAATACCTCTATTGTAAGCACTTTACAATAACTCTATTGCAAAGACAAATCTTGACTAACTCTAGCCAAGAACCCAAACAAAACTTGAATAAATCTAGCCAAGAACACAAACCCACAAAGGTTGACCTATGTCCTACTTGGCACTTCTTAAAAGTAGTGTAGGATTACAAGTAAAGAACAAATGAATAAGACTCAACAAACCTAAGGACTTAAAACATCTTCAGTGTTGGGATCTGGTCCTTGAGTTTGAAACAGCCTTGTTCTTGAGAGGACCTTAAGAGCAGCGGCGGCTAGCACTTGAGAGAAATGTGATTTTCAGATTTACAAGTGTCAGGTTAATCATTGTAACATGTTGTATATACATTGGGGAGCAGGTGAGGATCATGTGACAATGGATAGGGACAACTCAACCTTTGGTTTGACCTCACAGCAAGCGCATTTATCTTCTAGCTGTGATTCTTGAGGTCAATCGATACATATTAAAGATTGTAGAATTGGTATACGACGATGCAAGGGACTTTGTCAAGCGGACTACGTACCGGTCCCTATATGTTCCCTTAGTAAACATATCTGGTTCCTCGAATAAGTTTTGTCAAATCATCAAAACACAAGATAGCATAACTTATCACAATGGTCCCAGAAAAACACAAAGAATAATGAAGATGTTCCTATCCATGATGTTGAAAAAATTCATGTAATATCTCAAAAAGAAATTCTTATCTAAATTCATTCCATTAATACCATTCAAATGAGCCTTATTATTCAAGTTGACCAAATTATTAATTAGCCATTATGTGATTTAATTCATTGTCAATTACCTTCAATGTGGGCAAAACGTATGAGTCTTAATAGCCTTGATTGCACCCATTATTGCCATACCTCTTTATTGATAAATTCTTTTATTAACCGGTGTTGCCATGATATTCTATTATGGCAGTGACTTCTTTCACTTATAAATACTTGTTGCTCTTTGGTGAATGGATGAAAATATACAAAAAATTCTCCTGTCATATTTTCATGTGCTGAGTTTTTTTAATATAAATGCTGTTAGATTAAATTTCCTGCCCGCTTTATACTAGAGAAGAGCCATTAATCCTGGAGGATACACCCATATCGGGTGAAATATCTCATGAAGGATAGTGTCTTAATTGACATACCTCAAGCTTTCAAGAATTTCACAAAGATTCGTGATCAAGTATTTTCCGACAAGGTTCGTGATCAAGTATTTTCCGTAAAATTTCCAACACATGAAAGCTATCTTTATTGTTTGATCATGAAAAATCTTAGAAAAGGATACAGGGATGATAATTCAAAAGCAGAACAAGTAGCTGTTAAGAGCTTAAGTACATAAATTGGTTTCGCGCAAGCTTCGTGGTCTCATGAAGAAAATTATAGGGCAGTTATTAGCTCTTTATTAGCAAGATATATTTTTCTTTTATCATTAATCATATTATACCAAGTTGCAATACAACAAAAGTGGGAAACAAGTGCTCAAAGCAGGAAATTAAAATATGAAAATTAACCATCTAGTGTTTGAGGAGAATTTCGTTGATCAATTTGTCTATGTTCACGTAAGATGATCCTGTTGGTTTTGAAGCAGCTTCTTCAGCCAATTTCTTCCACTCCATTGCCTTTTTCTTCATCTCTTTGCCTTTCTGTCCGACCATCAACTCTCTCACAAGACTTTCAATTTCATCCCTTTTCACATTATTGTCAATTTCCATTCCAATTCCCCATTGGGTTCCTTTGAACCAACAGTTAGTCTGTTGTTCCGCGAAAAACGGCCAGCAGATCATTGGCACCCCACTACCAATACTTTCAAGGGTTGAATTCCATCCACTGTGAGTCAAGAACCCTCTAATAGCAGGATGGCTAAGGACTTGTTCTTGCGGGCACCAACTTGTTAACATCCCTCTTTCTTTAGTTTCTTCCACAAATTTGGATGGAAGAATTGCTTGTTCCCCTGATACAATATCAGGCCTTATGATCCACAAAAATTCCATCTGGCTATTGGCAAGTCCCCAAGCAAATTCGATTAGTTGGTTTGCGGTCATGACAGTGATGCTCCCAAAATTGACATAAACTATAGAGTTTGGTTTCTTGGAATCAAGCCATTCAAGACACTTTGGATCTTCTTTCCAAAGATTAGATCCCAAGCACTCCAAATTCTTGTCCTCAATATGTTTTACAAGAAAATGCAAGGGCCCAATCGCATAGATAGGAGGAAGATGTGTCTGAAGTGATTCAAGAACTTCCTTCTCTAATGGATCAAATGTATTGATAACAATTGCAGAAGCAGATTTGCTTCTATCTGTTTCTTGGACAAGGAACTTGAACATAAATTCATCTGGATTTGTACTTCTCAAGAAACTTGGTAAATCCCTCAAACGTATACCTTTCATGCCTGGTATCCAATCCAACGCCGTTTCCAAATACCCATTGGTCATGTCACTTGCATCTGCAGTTTCCCCCAAAAACATAAACGAACAAAAGTTAAAACACAAATACATTTAAATTGCAATTTTAAAACAGGACAAATAAAACAAGACTATACCTTTAAGTGGAAAGTATCCTTTTACAGCAAGGTCGCGGTAATGCACGTAACCTAATACACCACAAGCACTTGGTGTCCAAAAGAGAACTTCAGGGATGCCCAAATCTTGAGCAGCATCAAGAGTGAAGCTCATACAACCATCGGAAATGATGCATGAGACAGGTGGCACGTTAGTATTTTTGAGCTTTGCAAGTAACTCTTTGAAAGGACCTAAACAAGTATTGGTAGTGGATTCACATAGAGCTGGAATATCTTGAGTTGCATCGGCATCACATGGTGGGAGGCCATCAGGAATGGTCTCAAATCGAAAAGATGGAAACCCTTTGAGGGAATCAGGGCCGCGAGACTTAAGGAGACGCCTATGGTTGTATTCAGTGTTGACAAAAGTGATGTGAAAGCCTTTGTGATTGAGGATTTTGGCTAACTTTAACATTGGGTTGATATGACCTTGGCAAGGATATGGTATGCAAACTGCATGAGGCTTGTCAAGTTCATGAGTTCTAGTGGAACCCATTTCTAACTGAGCTTTAGGTTTATCTGAAAGAGTAATAAGGGAAAAGATTGGTCTGATTTTGGCTAGTAGAAGAAGGTGCAGGTATTTATATATAGAGAATATCAAAAGTGAGATGCAACTTGTAAGAATTGAATGTTAAGATTAAAAGTCAAGCAAGAAAACTGGAAATGGGAGATCAGTCAAAGTTGAATTCCATCACCGGACAGCCAACTTTTAATTAATTTTTTTTTTTAAAAGAAGAAAGGATAAATATGACACCTGGACGATAGAGTTGTTTTTCATTTTTCCTCTATGACTACTCTTCTCAAACTTTCATTTGTTTGTCACTATGTCACCCACTTAGAGCATATAGAGATTTTCGATTGGAGAAATTCCACACTTGGACTAATTTACCAAGATTGATACTAAAGTCGTATTGTATTCCCCGGGAAAAAATAGTAATCGGATTTAAGTTATATATATCATTGGCGTAACTAGTTTTTTATTTAAGGTCTTTGTCGACTTCTATCAACGCCTAACTATGATAGGAATATGGTTGTTAAACAATTTGTGCACAAAACTACTACTCTACTTGATTCTCCTTTTCCCCAGGCTGGCCGGCTTGAACTTGCTGCCTTTATTTATTTGATTGGATTATTTTTCATTTGGCGTTTAAAATAATAAAACGCAGACCTTGGAGCCAGCAAAGTCGCTTTAAAGTAAGATTCAACAATTATTTTATGTCATTCCTGATGATTTATTATATTATAATTTTCACAAGAAAGAAAGAGTTTTTGAAATATATTTCCAAGAAAATGCTCTATATATATTGTAAAGGTTTCTAACTATAGGAAGTATCGATGTACCTGAGCATATTTAATTTTCGTTTATATATATTGTAAAGGGTATCGATGTACCTGAGCATATTTCGTTTAAGGAATATGTACTTTTCGGAGTAATTATGCGGTTTTAGTGAAGATTTGACTAGGCTTCCGTCTTGTGATTAATTGGGTTTTGGCATCTTATGAGACAAATGCTGCAAATAGATCTCTGATCTGGTAAATTTTGATTTAAAGAAAATTAAGGAACATCCCAAAGGTATAAAATATGCATATACATACTGTTATCTTCACGTTGTGAAACGGAGTTACGATGTTTTTAAGGATCCGTTGGGTTAAGATTATTCAAATTAATTTTACAAATTAAAAATATACTTATAAGATTCTAAGATCATTAAAAATCTAGTCTTCCCATAGTGCAGCACATGCACGCAAATTAAAATTGAATTCATGAATATGTATAAAGTATGGCAAAATAGCTACAATGTACTCAAACGTTTGGCCGGATTATTTAAAACATACTCAACCTTTACGGGGAGAGGGGCGCTGCTATTACCCCCCTAGCTATATTTAACTGAAATAAACTCCACCTTAAAACTGGACAGCCAGATTTATGGCTGAACGTGTTGTGCGCGCGCCGACACGTGTACATTTTATAATTTTTTTAAATTTATATTCTTTTCCTTTTCCCCATTTTGGGTAATTATATTTTATTTTATTTTTCATTTTCTTCCATTTTCTCATAATTGCCTCCTTCACTGCTCTTTCCATTCTTCCTTTTGATATACCTGATTCATTATTTGAATTCACGAGTAGCAATTTAGGTTCAAATTGAGCCAAAATTTGTCCCATCTAAGAAAATTTCTCCGGTGGGCTCTGTTTCCTTTTTTTCTTCACAAATGCAAGGAAATTTGGAAAAAAAATTCTAGGTTTTAGGATTGTTCTGATAAAGTAAAGCAATTTAAATGGATGTAGGAAAAAAAATTATATTAGAAGAACATAGAGATATACTTTTCAGTGAGTTTTTATGAAATTGGAGAAGATGATTGAAAATGGCCATTGCAGAAGATGATTGAAATAAGAGGAAAAAAGAATAGAGAGAGAATGAAAAGAAAAAGAAAAGAAAAAAACTAATAATGGCTGTAGGATTTTTTTAAAACATTTCTAGTGCTCCTCACTCTCTCAAGGCTTTGCCAATTCAGCACTTGGGAGCTTAATAATACCAGTTAAAAATAGTTAAGGGGGGTAATAGGCTCACGTAAAGGTTGAGTGTGTTATAAATAATCCGGTCAAATGTTAAAGTGCACTGTAGCTATTTTCCCCATAACGTATAGATCCAATGGTAAATCTGATCATATGCATCTATCAAGATTCAAGGTCACGTTAGAGTTGACAAAAAATTCTCGCTTTTAAAATTGATTGGTAATTGGTACATTTTTTTAAAATATAATTTCACCATCATTGGAGGCCAGTTTAGGCTGACCCCAACCCGATGTGTTCCTGTGACCTCGAGCGAGGAATGGGGCTATTAAATAACAACGTAACACTAACGGTATTTTTTTCCCACACTGATGGTTATTAACAAGACTAATATATTATTAAAAGAAAACATCAATTTGTTAAATTGCGATGAATCTATGGTTGAATTGTGATGACGAAGAAGATGTAGGACGGCTCTAAGGTAAGGCAAGTGAAATGTTAAGGGTCCCAAAGGTTTTCTTACATATATACCTATTGACGGAATTTCATTTTATTCCGCCTTTTTAAATAGTACAAGAGAAATTGAGTAAAATATCCAAAAATATGTAGCACAGTATTATTATGCTCCATATAAGACAAAATTTATGCAATTATTAATAAAAGACTTCAATAACATTTTCAGTATTTGTTAAAAATTGTATATATTTGAGTGATCGGTACATAACAAAAAATCCTCTCTCATTAAATTAAGTGATATATTTACCTTCTCATCAATTCTACCTTTTCATCTTCTATGTATATTATTTTTGTTAATGTTTATGACGGTTTCATTTTCTAATTCAACTCAAATTTCTAAATTCGCTATTTGGTTTTGTCATGTGTAATTAATTCATGCATGCATCAAAAAGTAAGTTTTTTTTTTTTTTTTTGTGTGTCTCATCATTTTAACTAAGAAATCTCTTGAGGTAAGTGTCGCAAGGTTCAAAATTTGGTGGATAATAGGCTCAGCTAGGGGTACAAAGGAAACCGATTAATGGGTGTAAATTATTCATATAATTTTACACATAAAAAAATAAGTTTTAAAATAAAACATGAATAATTATATCTTATTCTCTCATATTTTCTGACAGAATTTTACAGGAAGAAGAGTACTGCAGAAGAATAGAGAGAAACGAATTGTCAAAAAAGTAAGCAAAGAATTCAATAGGTGCAACCACGAATTCATAAGTCATAACCGTGGAGTTTTACATGTGGGAATTACAAAAGTCAACATTGGGAGAAGTTGTGAAATCCACGGGTGTCACCGCTTCATACTCACAGCCGTCAAGTGTTGAAATTCACCGGTGTCACCGCTTCATACTCACAGTCATCAAGTGTTGAAATCCACGGGTGTCACCTCTTCATACTCACACCCGTCAAGTGTTGAAATCCACAGGTGTCACCGCTTCATGCTCACAGCCGTCAAGTGTTGAAATTCACGGGTGTTGCTGCTTCATACTCACACCCGTCAACTGTGGCATCAAGAAAAGAGTTGTAAAATTCACGGGTATGACTATCGTTGTCATACTCTCACCCATCAAGTAAGGTCACGGATGTGAGCACTACTTTAAAGAATGCATTCGTAGGGGGAGACACTACATTCTCCTATAAATTGAAGCATCACTTTGCTTACAAAGGAGAGAATAGAATCCAATCTTGAGAAAGACATAAGAAATAGTCTTTGCTCTATTTCTCTTCTTTTTATTTTATATTTGTAGGAGTAGTATTTTATTTTTTATTTCTTTCTTACGTACTCCTCAATGGAGTAGTTTTTTTTTTTATTGGGATAGTTGAAGAAGCTTGGTATGATGTTATAATATTATCTTTACTTTAATTTTTTCATGTCTTGATATTCAAATCTTTGATCTTGCTTCTTTTAATCCTAATTCTCACGGAGGGATTAATTCAAGCTAGTTTATCGATTCAAAAATCTCAATATTATTTCTTTTAGTCCTGATTCTCACGGAGGGATTAATTCAAATAATTTTGTTGGTTTAAAATTATTATCTTATTTCTTTGGGTTCTAATTCTCACGGAGGGATTGACTCAAATAAGTTTAATGATTTGAGGGGTCTCTATCTTATTTCTTTCAGTTCTAATTCTCGCGGATGGACTGACTCAAGTAAGTTTAGTGATTTTAAGGGCTAATCGCAAGAGGTCTTTATTCCTCATAACACAAATCAAGTCAAATAAATTTTTCTATTCTTTTGTGGAATTTAATAGAATGAGATTTTATTATAATTGTACCAAGTGGATTCAACGACTCCCAACTCTTTTCTTTTTAAATTTTCTAATAAGTTGTTTATTTTATTTTAAGTAATTTATAATTTCAAAACCTCTCCTTTCATCAATTTGATTCTCTCAAATAGTACCCAAGACAATACGCATCTGTAGCCTAGGTGGTTCCAATCTCTGTGGGACGATATCTTAAACTATACTAGAATTTGACAGAGTACGAGCGAATTTTCCTATGCACTTTGGTCTCGTCACCGATAAACCGCACCAAACCGATAATGCCAACCAAACTAAGAAAAAAACTTGACTAATGATTTAGTTTGACTTGGTTTAGTTTTAAAAAGAAAACCACTATTGGTTTGGTTTGGTTTGGTTTTAACTAAGAAAAGTCAAACCGAATCAAACCAACCCGACATTACATGTATAAAATTATTTTATAAATAAAAATATTTATTTAAAATGTAATTTATAAATATTTCTTAAACCTTTTCATAGTTTTTTGTCTTTTAACATATTATTTCAAGCTTGAAATTAAATTTTGAATGGTCCAATAAGTTTTATAGCTTAGATATTAGTAACTCAAATAAAATCAAACAAAAATTAAACCAATACTAATACTAACCAAAAAAAAAAAAATTTAACACTAGGAATGACAATAATGTTGGATATCTATTCTTCAGTTTTGTATTAGTTTATACAGTGAAAATACATAACTTAATTTTTTTTTTTTAATATTTAGTCAAGTAATTAATACTTATTAGCCGTACTTATTCTAGCATGACTTAGTACTTTTAGATTACGATCATTTTCTATATGCCTTATAAATTAGTCGTATTTATTATAGCATGACTTAGTACTTTTAGATTATGATCATTTTATTTTATGCAATTTCATTACTCTTTTTTGTTGAATATTTTAGTACAATGACATCTCTCATCTCACATTTTGTGTTATTTTTTAAAAAAAATATCTTAATTAGATAGTCGTATCTTACTAGGATTAAAGAAATATTTGAAGTACAAGTTATATGTTTTGTATGAAGACTTTACCCAAAAAAATTCGAAAAACCCGAGCAACCCGAAAATCCCGAGAAAACCCATGGTCGAAAAACCCGACTTTTGTTGGTTTGATTTGGTTTATAGATTTAAAAACCTGATGCTATTGATTTGGTTTGGTATTTAGAAAACCCGAACCAAGGACAAAAATTAAATTAATTAATACATTTTGACTTTAGATCATCAAATTCAATATGTTGAGCCGCCCCTATGAAAGTGAGGGAGAGAGAACTCAGTTCTTCATATGATCATGCATCTTAACTACCAATAATTATCACCTATTTATACACACTGACAACTGTTTATTAATCAACTAATTACTGAGCCCAACTACTTCTATGGTATACATTGATTTGGCTAAGCTACTCAGCTTTCAACCTAACTCCTATCATAGCTACACACTTACATCACTGCGCAATCACTCTATCATTCTAACACAACTAAATCAAGTAAAGAATTCAACGCATATACAAAGTTACAAACCATCAATTGAAATACACGAGCACCTAAATTTTTTTTCTTTCTAGAAAACGACTTCTAAGGAGGTGTTGGAAATTAACATTAGGTACAAATCAAACTTTTTCAGGGAATGGGGATCTGTATCGTTTTTCATCTTCTTTAGGCAGTGTTTGTTCTTTAATCTAAATAAATATTGGCTGAATCCCCTCTCAATCCTGGACGTGTTACACATATATCATGATGCGCATGCAAAATGACAAAGTTGAAATCCGCGAGGATACAGAAGTATGATCAGCTCCGTTGCTTAATTATGTTTCAATTACAGCAATGTTATACCTAAGATTATTATTTTAAAGAAAAAGTTATTGATGTTTGGTATTGGTCTCATCCGTCATGACTCATGTGAGTGCAAGCGGGACACCATATTTTTTTTTTTAATACTAACTGAGCATTTTATTCGTCCTAAAAAAAAATGTTACAGATGATTTGAGGAGACTGGTCTCACAACAAGCTTTTTCTAGTGTTTTTTGAAAGATAGAAAGTCTATCTTTAGTAAGAAAAAAAAGATATAAGGTAAATGCATTTGGTATGATAATACATAGGCCATGTAGCCTTGAGAAGTGAGATAACTAAGCCATACAAAATAGTAAGCATAAAACGAAATCTCCATATATATGTGCAAATTATAACTCATGGAGGATCAAAGTTATATATGTTAATAATGTTATACTATTTTCCTGTTAGAGATGTGCATAGCTGACATATTCTATCTATCCATATTCACGGGCCCCTTAAGATGAATAATTGGTAATTCAGCATTAAAGTTGTGCTTGGACATGCCTCTCTTTTTGGAAAATTTACTTGTCATAGTTATCCTTAAGACTTAATTATGAATAATAACTATCTTATTTAATATTTAATTTCGCAGCTATATTATTCTAAAATTACCCTACTATATTTCAGTTACTGTGTTTCCTCATTTCCTTAATGCACGGTCCATTAACTACTCTATCCCTAAAATACACTGTCCACTTTATTTCTCTCTCTAAAATAAACGCTCTCACTTCTCTCTACTCTAACGGCTACCAAAATCAACTTCTCCCTATTTCCATGTATTTCAAAAACGCGAACTCTGCCGGATTTTGTATTTCCGTGTATTTCAAAAACGCGAAATCCAACCGAATACAACAAAAACTAGCTACGATTTTTAAATATAGAAAAAGTAGCTATAAATTGTTAGAAGCTATTAAAAAATAGTTGTTTATATAAGTTTCACTTCTTTTTTCTCCCGACCTTCTGATGGATGCATAAACTATATTTTAAGCGGTTAGTTAATTATATTGCTCTTTCTTTAGCATATCATGATTCTGCAGACTATTTTTTTTTTTTTTTTTTTTTAAAAAATTGTTTTTATTACATAGGGGGTAGGGGAAGGGGATTACAATGTGGGGATTCGAACCCTCACCAACAAAATGAAAGTTCAGGTAGTCAACCAACTGAGCTACTATATCTCTTGCAGACTATTCTCGACTACTCATATTACCCCTTTTTTATTTCTTTATTGATGACAAAATAGTAACAGCTCAGCCTACTAATAATGATAATTGCAAAGGTATATTAGTAAGCACACTTTCTTTTACCGGTGAAATAATAGTAAGAAAGAAAGTGGAGTTGGTAAGCACACTTTCTTTTACCGATAATATAATTAAAAATGAGAAATAGTCCTATCATTCAAGCTCGATGCAAATTCACTTGTGAATCATTTTCTTCCTCCTTCAACATGTCCAAAAAGAATTTCATAACTTAAATATGTGTCCGGGTAGATTTCACACCCTTTTTAACAAGTCTCTGTCGCAAGTGTAAGAGACTTGTTAGGTCACTTAACCAATATATTTAGGAATTCTTAACTTAGTTCTTGCAAAATAAATTTCTCTTGAGTATGATTGATTCCAACGGGGTAACAGATCAAATTATCAAAGCTAGGTTCATTTGACTAAAGGGGAAGTCTTCTATAAAGTGCAATTAACCATCTAATCATAGTTAATTTCTCAAATTTTAGTTAATGCAATTTAAAAAAAAAAAAAAGGTAAGAAATGAGTGGAGTGAAGAATAAAATTACAGAACTAAATACACCCTCAATTTCAATTTATGTGTTATTTTCCTTTTTAGTCTGTTTCAAAATGAATGTTACATTCTATATTTAGTTGTAAGTTGTAACTCGTTAATTTCAATATCCCACATTGCATCTTTAGGACTACAAGATTTAAATCGTATTTTAGTATGTTATACATATTTTTAATTTAAGACTACGAGATTCAAAAATCTCCCAAATTTTCAACCAATTGACCCCTTTTCTTTACGACCAAAACTTGACTACAAGATAGATTTTATTACTCGCGAAACGATGTCATTAGAGAAGAAATCCCTTGGATGTAATAATATATTACTCTTTCCGTTATTCTTTTAATGTATCATGGTTTAACTAAGCACAAAGTTTAAGAAAATACGGATCGGTCAATTGATTTTGTAGTCTTTTATGAATTTATATTTAATTTTGTGTCTTTGTTATAAGAGAATTTTATTTTTACACATATATATCATGAAATTCTAAAATAACATGTGACTATATAATTATTTGATTTCCTGAACTTAAGCAAAATATGTTTAATACCTCTTTCACATAAGATGATACAGTGAAACAAAATAAATATTAAAAAACAAGATAATTTAAAAAGGAATGCTAGCAATTAGGTGTCTACAGACTTAGAGATTGTGCTCAAATAGTGACACTAGGTATTTTTTATTCTTCTTTGATGAATAAATACCGGCTTTGCTCTTACCATAAGTTCATAGTTTTGAGCAATTGCTTCTCCTCGTCATCTTGCTCAAAACCAAATAATATATGTTTGGTAGGAAATAACTCAATATTGCTCATTACTTGAGTCATGCTACCCTTAAATTGCAATTGATTTTTCACTACAATAGGAGGAAGACTAGTACCTTTACCTTGCAATGTCAAATTATCGACAAGATTCTAACTAACCTGTGTAGTTTTATTATCATAGATACCTTTCCGAATTCCTTATCCCTTCATTTGAATTGAAAATTTTGATAAGACTGGAGACTAGGGACATTTGCACGAACCTGTAGTAAAAAGCCCGCTTAATATTTGGTTGACATTTTAAAAGCTTGTTGGTAAAAAGTCAGCTCGTCCAAGCCCATTTAAGTCTATGACCTGTTAGTTTTGGGCTGGGCCAGCTCTATTTGACACCTCTAAATTTGGGTCATTTTTTTGCGCGGATTGGCCTTTTTTGGGGTGGTCTTTAATTTTTGTCCCTCAAATTGGTGGTCTTTAATTTTTGTCATTCGCCTAATACCCGGAGGTTCTGGGTTCAAACCCCAACTCGGTAAAGAAAAAAAAAAAGAAGGAATTTCACAAGGCAGGGTTTGGATTCACAATGTAGAATTTTGCTTGAAGGTTAAGGCAAAATTTTTTGAAGGCAAACTTCTACCTTAAGGCAGAGTTTTGGCCAAAATTGAAACTCTGCCTGAAGCAGACAAAATTCTGCCTGCAGGCCTAACTTTGTTTTGCGAATTTTTTTTTTTTACTGAGCCGGGGTTCGAACCCCAAACCTTATGGTATTGGGCGAAGGGTAAAAATTAAAGACCACCATTTTGAGGGGCAAAAATTAAAGATCACCCCAAAATAAGGGCATTCCTGCGAATTGCCCAATTTTTAGCAATTTGCACGATTCGGGGGTGGTCATTTTTGCCCCTCAAATTATTAGTCTTTAATTTTTGTCCATCGCCTAAAAATCCTTGGGTTTCCGGTTCGAACCCCCGCTCAGTCAAAAATTTAAAAAAAATAGCAAGGTAGAATTTGCCTGCAAACTCAACTCTTAAGGCAGAGTTTGCATGAAACTCTACCTTATACCTTAAGGTATACTTTGCTGTTAGGCATAAGACAAACTCTGCCTTGTGAATTTTTTAAAATTTTTACAGAGCGGGAGTTTTGAACCTGGAACCTTAGGGTATTTTCGGGCACTTGTTTAAGCGAATGACAAAAATTAAAGACCAATGCCTTTGAAGGGAATCCGCACAAAAAAAATGCTAAATTTGTATGCTTTTTTTGCGCGGATTGTCCTTCTTTTGGGGTAGTATTAAAATTTTGCCCCTCAAATTGGTGGTCTTTAAGTTTTTCCCTTCTCTTAAAAAGGTGGCCGAAAATACTGAGGTTCTGGGTTCGAATCCCCGCTCAGGCATAAAAATAAAAATAATTTCGCAAGTCAAGGCTTTGAGAAAAGTCTGTCTTATGCGGCATAGGTTGCCTTAAGGCATAACTAAAAGTTTATCTTATAAGGCAAACAACCTATGCCGAATCCAACACAACTATACTTATGCCTTAAGGCGCTTATGCCAAATCCGGCATAACTTTCCCCAATCCTTGCCTTGCGAAATTATTTTTTATTTTTATACCAGAGCCGGGGTTCGAACCCAGAATCTCAGGGTTTCTACGTGAAGGGCAAGAATTAAAGACCAACAATTTGAGGGACAAAAATTAAAGACCACCCCGAATGAGGGGCATTCCTGCCAATTGCCCAATTTGTATCCATCAATTTTAGTATTTCACCTTATTGAGTTTCAATTGTGCACGACTGGGCTATATAGGTTGACTTTTGACAAAGAGAATCGCCAATTTTTTTGAGCACAAGAATGTGAGAACCAAATTAAATAATTGACCACTTTTTTTAAATCCAGTCAAGCTAGAAGGCGGCCTTATAACAACTAAACAAATAATGCATTATCATTGTACTTGGACCACTGTATTTGATTTTAAAGCAGAATGTTGTTTAGTAATTATTAGTACATATTTGTTCTACCTAGTAATGAATAGTAATTATGTCAAAGAAACGAATCTTAAGTCTAACTCAACTCCAAAAGCCACTTCAAGAGTTGATAAGTGCCCAAGCCATATTAATATTTTTTTTAATTTTTTTAAAAATATTAATATGTTAATATTTAACTAAGTATATTTGTTTGTGTTATTATTTGTTTTAAAATTTTCACATTTTGAAAATAACTTTTTTTTATATCAAAACTAGATTAGAAAAAAAAATTACTCCCCACATTTAAACTTATCTTACATAGGTTGACCGGGTAAGAGTTTAAAAAAGGACTGAAGACCATAAGTCTTAAACGCTACCCCCTTTTTTCTTAAAGCTCAATCCCCATAAAATAAAGGGCATTAAGAAACAGAGGAGGTGTTTAAATTGCATTTTTGGTTATGAAAAAAGTCTTTCACTAAGATGACATTGGACCCTATCCATCTTAAATATTTCGAAACTGTTCTAAATAGGAATAGCAGTCATGATCCAAGTAGTCTTCAGCTATTCAGGATTCAAAATAGGGAAAGGACATTGAGAGGCCTCCAGCAAAAAAAAGGCTGAAAAAGGCTTCAATCGGGGCTTAATACCGCGACGTGGCCCTTCGACCCAAATTAATCCCAGGCACTAGCCGCCCAGCGAGGTGACTCCACTAAAGATCAATGAAAAAATTATGAGCCTTCAAAAAATAAATATACAGTAGTGATACATATTCTATACATATACAATATAATCATTATTGTATAGAATGTGTATCACTACTATATATGTATAGAAAAAATGTATCACACGTATAGAAACTATATCATTATCTTATAGAATATGTATCATAAAGTATATATATAAAAAATATATCATTGTTGTATAATTTGTGTATAATAAATGTATAATCAACGTATAATTCCTGATTAATAAATATATAATTAATGTATACTTACTAATTATACACATATTATACAATTTTTCTATACATATACAGTACTGATATATATTCTATGCAACATTCTCTACATATATAGTATAATCATTGTTGTATAGAATATGTATCACTATTGTATATGTATGATACATTTTCTATACATATGATACACTTTTGATGCAAGAATGATACAATTTATATACAAATGCTGAAATTAGTTGAAAAATGGCTAGAAAATAGAATTATTTTAAAAAAGCTCAAAAATGACCTTTAACATTTTTGGGCCATTAGGTATCAATAGTTTCACTCGGATGGCCATTTATGTCTTTTTCCCTTCAAAATAAATCCAGGCCCTACTAAGTTAAGATTGAAACAAAGACCAGACTAAAAGGACATGGATTAAGTGAAGAAAGAGATGTTACAGCCCACTATTATATCGCTTACAATAGCAATAAGTTTTTGCTCGGGCAATTCACACGATTGCCCCTGTTTTGGAGTGGTCTTTCATTTTTTGAATAATTACTTAGCATAGCTATCTATAAAAAGTAATTATTGATAAGAACTATCTTTTAATTTATTTATATTTAGTAGCTACAGTGATTTTGTAAATTATCATTTATAGCTATATCAAAATACATCAAGCAGCCGCGACTGGAGTAGTTATTGGGTGTGGGCTCTGCCCCTTCCCGCCCAGATTCAAACCTAGCCAACCACATTTTTTTTCTTAAATATTTTTCCTAGCTTCTTTACCTTGTATCTGAGTGTATTTGAGTGTATTTTGTCATATGTATTTGGGTACATGAATTTACGAAAATTTGATACCTTTGTTAAAGATATCTTGAAGACGCTCGAATCGATAGTCAAAGATTCAAAGGGTGGAATAAGGAGATCATCATCATTTGTTACCATGTTTCTTGACGTATCATGAAGTCTTCTATCTGCATTAGCAGTCTCTAAATTGGCTTAAATGACCAGCAAGTACAAGACAAGAAGCTCAAATACAAATGAGTCAAATACATGTGAGATACATTCAAATACAGTGAATACATTCAACTTCGCGACAATTCGAATACGTTCAAATACAATCAAATACATGCGACATCATAAGGTTGGATACAATTGAACAGTGTATTCAAATACACTAAAATACATCAAATACAGTGAAAATGCCTAATGTAACTACGAATTGTAAATATGAAAAAGATAGTTATGGATGCATGGTTTTTTTATTTTTTTTTATTTTTAAATTTTAACAGCCGACTTTATTCATTGCTTCAAAGAAGGAGACAGAAATACATTGAAGGAAGAGGGGACATACTGCCTTACCCTTCCTATGATAGTTGAGAGCTTAGTAAACCAAACTCTATACCCTATGCTAAGACAAAACAACTCTGCATAAACAATAAACTACCAAACTTAAGGAGGCTCAAACTGTATCTCTGAAGCCTTTCTTTGTCTCACTTTAAAGGATGCCATCTCGAGCCTGTCCAATTGCAACAGACACCTCACTATACTTGGCAGTCCAGTGAAGGTTGCGAAAACCAGATTTTGCTTATGGATGTGACTGAGGGCGGCTAACTTATCTGCCACTTTGTTAGCTTCCCTATAGCAATGCTGGACTATAACACCTTTCTCTTCCATTATCTCTTTGATTCTGTCCACCAGCTCTAACAGCCTCTATGGAGCACTTGTTTCTTCATTAACAACAGTCACTAGCAACTTGAATCAGCCTCTGCTATAATCTTGTTCATGCCCCTGTCCGTGCAATGCTTAAGTCCAGCTAACATAGTCTTTCCTTCAGCCCAATTGCTTGTACCAGGCCCCAAGTAAGTTGAATAAGCCATGATGAACATACCATTACAGTCCCGGATGATTCCACCAGCTCCACACACCCCTCCAATGCAACTACCATCACTATTGACTTTAACAAATAGGGGCTGTGGTTTGATCCACTTCACCAACTTGTATAATCTATTACCCATGGGCAGATCAATAAAAATTTTCAGATTGTCCCATCTTGTATCCACCTTCAATCGCCCAAACTTCTGTAAACCAGCTAAGATAGAGTAAAGGAGACTAATGTGACTGATCTGTTAAGTGAAGGGGCCTCTACCCATACCTCTTCGCACACCTTGACCTCCACAACTCCCACATGATCAGTTGAGGTACGATCCTAGTGACAAAAGCTGCGATAGCATTTATTGCGACACCAACTCCGCCATTTCGGCATAAGGCCCGAATGAGGTGTGTCCTTGACAAACAATACCAAAGGTGAGGGCGAAGATGTGCCACAAATCCCTGGCCAACTCTCCTGAGTAAAATAAATGCTCGGTTGTTTCAACTCCATCTGAGTTGCTACAACAATAACACTCAGTTTTCAAAGGGTAACCCCACCTGTAGATTTTTTCATTAGTTGGCACCCTGTCATGCACTGCCCTCCATGCCATAAATGCCATCTTAAATGGTGCTGCTTTGTGCCAAATGGCCTTGTCGAGGCTAGATGGATCTTTCTGCTGCCTCAACATCTGCCAAGCTGATGAGACTGAGAAAGTGCCTTTGCTTTTAGCCGTCCATACAGGCCTATCAAGTTTATCTTCATTCAGAACTACATTCAAGTTATGCAACATACGCCAAAGTGACTCTGGCCATTGCACATCAGTCAACTATTCTTGCCAAACTCCCTCCTGCCAAACCTCTTTTAATTTGATATGCATGGGTCTAATACCATCTGCTAGATAGCTGCTCAGTGGCCCAAAGGTGGTCCAATTATCAAACCAAAATGATATATCTCCCTTGCCTACCACCCAGTGTAAATGTTGCTCCACCTCAAACCTAATCTTGCATGATGCTCTCCAATTCTGGGACACACCACTTGTGAGCTGCTTAATCAAGGGATGCGACCACCTAAAATATTTAGCCTTTAAGAAATCAACCCACAGTGACTTCTTTGTTCTGAGATTCCACCATATTTTAGCAAGAAATGCTTTACAAATGTCAGCTAGCCTTCTAAAGTTCACCCCCCCCCCTCCTGAGTAAGGATAACACATCTTGGCCCAAGCAGCCCAATGATGCCTTTCATTACCATCAGAGGATCCCCAAAAGAAAGTATTTAGGATTTTCTCAATCTGTCCCAAAACAGTCTTCGATGGATGGACAGAGGCAAGCAAATGCATAGGCATTGCTAATAACACATGTCTGATCAATATTGCTTTACCACCTGGAGAAAGTAATCTGGACTGCCACCCCCTAATTCTTCTAGTGAGCTGGCTGATCAATCCAGCAAAATAAGTCACTTGTTGCCTACCCATATACAAAGGACAACCTAGATATGTGAGAGGTAATTCCTTATGTTGCATACCAGTTAAAACTGCAATTCTCCCTATCCTTCTTTGTGAACTTTCTGATGGCAAAACAAAACAGCTCTTAGCCTTGTTCACTATCTGATTAGAAGTGGATTCCTACAGTGCCAGGGTCTTCATAATCAGTTTCACAGTTCTAGATTTTCCACTGGCAAATAATATAATATCGTCTGCAAGTGAAAGACGGTTGATCAGAGGCCCTTTCTTATGTATAGTAAAACAAGCAAACCCTCTCCTAGTCAGCAACTTATTCAACATATTAGAGAGTAACTCTGCACTTATCACAAATAGAGAAGGTGAGACTGGATCACCTTGCCTCAAACCATTCTTGGATTGAAAAAACCCATGCCTTTGCCCATTTACAATTATAGAATACCAGTTAGAAGAGATATGCCTCAAAATCAGTTGCACCCATGTTTCAGATAAGCCCAGTTTCCTCATTACTTGGCATAAAAAGGGCCAAGCAACCCTATCATAAGCTTTGGCCATGTCTAACTTCATGACCAAATTCCCACCTTTCTGATCATTGTCAAAGTCATTAATGATCTGCTAGGCAAGCATTATGTTCTCCGAGATCTGTCTACCCTTTATAAACCCAAACTGATTTACTGAAATGATCTTAGGCAATACCAGAGCAAGTCTAGTATTGAGAATTCTGGAGAAAATTTTGCTTGAGACATTACACTGGTAATAGGTCTCAAGTCGGATAATAGTTGTGAATTCAACCTTGGGCAGCATCACAAGGCAAGTATGTGAAAAAAATCTAGGGACAGTTGCACCTGAGAAGAAAGCAAGCACAACATTATGTACATCAGTAGCAATCACAGGCCAGCTCTTCTGAAAGAATAATCCATTTAACCTATCCATGCCACCGCACTTGTTGGATCAATACCAAACACGCTAGCTTTAGTCTCTTCCATGGTAGGTTTAGCAATAAGCATGGCATTATCTTCAGCAGAAACTCTTTCTTGAATAAAGTCAGTGAAAGTCAAATTCCCAGAACTTGAATCAGTAGTAAAGAGCATCTGGAAATAATCAATTGCAGCCTTTGCAACTTCGTCCCCACCTTCCCTCCATTCCCCTTCCTCATCCTGGATCTTCTGAATGCTAAGCCTCCTCTTCTTTCCTTTAATCACTGCATGAAAGTAGGCAGTGTTCTTATCACCATCCCTCAACCATTAAGCCTTTGCCTTTTGCCTGAGAACTGCATCTTGTAAGCCTAAAAACTGTAAATACTTGGCCTTTGCTTCATTAAGTTCAGCCCTGTGACTAGGTGAACTAGAGATGACTAGAGCCTTCTCCAGATCCACAATCAACTTCTCCAATCTCTTGGGCTCCTCATAAATGCCTCTAATAGTTTCCCTTGACTAAGTACTCAACCTTTTACTAGTCTTCTTAAGCTTCTGATGTAAAATCCACATAGGATTGCCTTCCACAACTTCATCCCAAACTTCCTTCACCACAGTGAGGAAGCCTTCATTGTCAGCCCAAAAGTCCAAGAACTTAAAATATCTAGGAGCAACAGAGACCACATTCCTCATAGTAATTAGCAAGAGAGCATGATCTGAACTCACCCTTGCTAGATGCAACACAGATGTCTCAGTGAAATTGTCATTCCACTCAATATTAGTGAGAGGTCTGTCCAACCTCATCCATATAGTATCTGGTAGTCCCCTGTTGTCACCCCAAGTATGCATATTGCCAAAGAAACCTGAATCCTGCAAGCCATAATCATCCATACACTCTAGGAAATCAAAACTCTTGTCTAATCTGAAAGGGACACCCCTTACCTTCTCCTGAGCAGAAGCTGTCACATTGAAATCACCAATTACACACCATGGCCCTTGAATTCTGCCAGCCCAAGCCTTCAATTCATCCCATAATGGTAATCTGAGAATGGACTTACACTTAGCATACACCACTGTTTCATGTAAAGGTCAGGCTCTATAAAGTGTCATTCTTAAAGTAACTGTCGCTTCCGTATTTTCCAAAGATGGTCACCACATGATCATCAAACCGAATAGCCATATTTTATTATTAAGAACAAAAACAGTGTTGTAACCCAAGTAAAAGTTGATACCTCTTTATTTTGGAAGACCTAACCATAGGCTCTTGTAAGGCAATGAAAGTAAGTTGATGTTGTACTTTGATAGTTTTAAGCCTCTCATGGGCTTTCTGGGCCTTCATGCCTCTAATGTTCCATGACAAAGGTACTAATCATGGGAAACATTAGAGGTCGGGTCCTTTGTCCTTCTTGTACTGCTCCTTGACACCTTAGGCGAAGGCCACATGACCTCAGCACCATTAGGATCATGTGTACCCCTTGGAGGGAGGTTGTTGAACTGGGTGATCTTGTCTTGAACAGTTGATGGGATAGGGGCATCAAAGTTCAGAGATCTGAGTGACCTCCTAGCATTCTCATCATCTGACATTGTTTCAATTTCTGCTTCTAAGAACATCTCCATATCTCTATGGGCCTCTTTTAATTGCTCTTAAAAGGTAGTTATTTATGTAAGTTGTCCTTAATTTTTTTCACATCAAATTGGAAATCTTTAATTTTTGACCTTCGCCTAAAAAAGTGACTGAAAATACCCTAAGGTTCTGGATTCAAATCATAGCTCAGTCAAAAAAAAAAAAAAAAAATCACAAGGCAAAGGTTTCGCAAAAGTTATAACTTAAGGCATAACTTAGAACTGCAAAGCTTATGCCTTATAAGGCAGAACCTAGTGATGCCATAAGGCGAAAGTTATGCCTACTGTAGTTCTAAGTTATGCCTTAAGTTATAACTTTTACGAAACCTTGCCTTGCGTTTTTTTTTTTCACTGAGCTCGGGTTCTAACCCAGGGATATTTTTGGTCACTTTTTTAGGCGAAGGGCAAAAAATTAAAGACCAGCAATTTGAGGGGCAAATATTAAAGACCAGTGCCTTAGAAGGACAATCCGCGCAAAAAAAAAGTTTTTGTTCCACACTAGACAAAACAACTTTCAATAGCGATTTTCGTTATTCCCCTCCTATCATGTAATAATATTATTACTATTTCTCTAGAACTAGAAAATAAGACTTAAATATTTCCTTTTGAGAAACAGCACTCAAGTCAGTTGTAGATTAATGTTAGGATTAACTATATAATAATTCTGATTCAAACCAGACCAAAGAATTCAAAAAAACATATCATTTATATAGACTTTTATCGCTTCACAAAAGTTGAGTTATATTTGTATTTTAACTTTTATTTTGTGAGGTACTCTTTCCTTTTTAATCTAATAAAAAAAAAATACATTTCTTTATTTGTAAACGATTCAATTTTAAATTCTCCATTTAACCTTTTTTTTATAACCACATAAATGTGATGGCAAATATGTTTACATCTACAAATTCCAAAAGTTTCTTATCTTTTACAAACTTTGTGAATATATAATCAAACATCGCCAGGTAAAAATAGAAGAGCAAAACTATTAACTACGATGTACAAGACGAAAACTACATTTGCCTGAAAGTAAATGTTAAATAACTACATATATAACCAAAATTTACATAACTAAAAGTAGACATGTTGAGTGCTCAATCATCCAACAGAACTACCTTTACATTGACTTAGACAATAGTTGAGCAAGCTGATTTATTTGGATCAAAAAGCCCTGGCAAGAGATACTTCCTTCCGTTTGTACCGTGTGCATTATAGCTTGCACCCGTTATCGAATCAACAAGCAGCTCACCCGCATAACCTGGATATGCCCCTCTACCATATAGCCCGGCGCAAGCCGAAGCCGCCTCTAGAGGCGCTTGGGCTGGGCCTTGGTAGTAACCATTCCCGTACGGGTTGGTTACTACTCCAGCCAAAAAACTCGCTATATTTACAACCATGCCATCCGCGCCCACGTCTCCGTTAGGTGCACCCAATGGTGTGGCCTGTGGTCCGTAAATAGGTTGGTGAAATGGCCACGCGCATTGACCAGGACATTGAGTTGCCGCATTACCCGCCCATATGAAAACGGATCTTTTGCCTTGACCCGACCCGTGATAACCGCAGTTGCTCATGCAGAAGCCTTCAACTGCAACTTCTTGGGCTGTTAGGACTAAAGTTAATAATTCACCTTTTTTTGAGTTTAATTGAGCCAACTCAGATATTTGGGATTTCTTTAAGGTTTTTCCAATTGAACAACTTTCATCAGTGAGCTGATTGGATAAAACTAAACGGGTTTCTTTTTTACCCGCTTTTGTTAAGTAGTTTTGAATGGTTTGCCACCATTTTGAAACAGTTGGTGTTTTACGTGACCCAATTTTGTTAGTAGAATTTAGAGATTGGAGAAAATCCACAATAATAGATTTTTGGGCTGGTGAGAATTTTCCGTACCAAAGAATGGATATTGTTAGCTCTCCTTCTAATAAAGGACCATTATGGTACGTAAGACCTATTGGAGGTGGTTGATGTAGTAAAAGTAAGTTTCTTGTTCCACAAGTAATGTGGAGCAAGCTGAGAAAAACAAGAACAAGAAGTGGATAAGGGGTTTTCGAAGACTGAAAAGGACCCATCTTTCACAAAAATGTTGGAAAAAAATCTGGAATGTTTGGCTGGATCGTGAATTGGATAGCTACAGAGTGAAGTGATGGGGCTATATATAGATGATGAGATGCATGAACGTTGTAAAGTAGGGGCTACATATGTAGCTTTAATGAGGAGCAAGCTTAAATGTCATTTATATCTTAGTATAATTCAATATTGGGATGCTACACGAGAACGGAATTGATTAAGTGAACAAAGTACTAGTAACAACAAAAATAAAATTATAATAGTGGAGGATAAAGGAATCTAAATCTAATCGGTTAAAAGATAAATCTTGTATGGATTAAAGATTGCAAAGATGGTTGTTGGTAGTGTATCAAGTGGGCAATGAGCATGTGTTCGAAGCTCTTCCCAAGAAAGTCTTGACGTAAGTTCTCAATTTCTTTAGTATCTCAAAAAGATCAATGTTTTGAATATAGACATGTATTTAACATCTTAATTAATTACAGTAATTATTACTCCAAGAAACTTTGGTTTCTAAATTATGTAGTCATGTAGATGGTGCATAACGTTATGCAAACAGCATTAAATTTGTCTTAAGAAACGCAAACTGTGTACCATAATCTTGATCTAATTGTAGCAATATCATGATGCACGACTTGTGGTTAAAGTTATCGAGGGACGGTGGACCTTGGAGCTACTTATGTGTCTTGAATCTTGATAAAGCTCTGGGAGACATGATTGAAGTGGACTCACTTATGCAGAGCCAGAATTATTTAGTTTATGAGTTCTAAATTCAGGAAAAGATATCAATTACTGAGTTTTGAATAAATTATTTATACATATTAAATATTTCTTAACACAAATAATATAAAGTTTCAACCAAAGTTATTGTATCCTGCCATAGCTTTCTCTCTAGCTCCCGCCCTGAGTGGGAGAGAGATAAATCTAGTAGATTTAAATTGTAACCAGATTTTCATTAATCAAGAAAGGTAACCCGCTTAAACGCCTGATAATTTGAAAACAAAAAAGTTTATAAAATGACAAACTTATTAATAACTAAAACGATTACTCCTACTATATAATTAAGTATTACACAAAAAGAATCGTCTCTATTTTTGATGGGGATGTGAGGTTTATGATAGGCCGGTTGCATCTCCTTTTTTAATTTTAATTTTACAGTAACTAATTTTGATTGCTCAACTCATTTAGAAAATCCTGAAAATATTTTTAAAAAATCTTTTCATTTTTTGAGTTACTGTGAAAGTTACAATTGCTATGCAAATGCACTGAATTTGAGCGTTATGGGCATCTAATATTTGGCTTACTTTGGGAGGGGAATGAATTAAGTGGTGCTTTCCGGCCATACTATTGAGGGGTCCTGTATTGCCATGTCCATTTCCCTTCATTTTCTTCTTCTATTTTCCACTCTTCTTTTAATGTCATGTCTTTCTCTTTCGAGCTAGCAAAATGGCATATCCTTATGGGTCATCGGCAAGACCATACCACAGCAAAATTGGAATATTATTAAGAATGTTCAGCTGAGATAACATCGTGCTAGGTATATAATTTAAATATTTTTAATATAGATTGAAGTGTAAAGACTTAATGTATTATTAATATAGTTTGATTTGTGATAGTTTGTCAGTTAACTATTTATCAGGTTATCAATTCGTGTTTATAAAAAAAATTACTGAAAATTATCTAATTAGCAACTTGATTGTGTAAAACCAATTTTGAAGGCAGCAAAAATAAATCATATCATGGACTTTACGTGAAAATTAAGTATTGAAAGAACAATATAAAAAAGATCATACCCAAAAAAAATTGAAAATTTAGTTCGTAACTTGAAGCTTTTAAAAATGTAAAAGAGCTAAATTACCCCTATACTTTGAGTGGGGCCTTTGTTTCGTTAGATGGAGGGCCATCGGTCACCAAAAGGCTAAAGGTGAGGATAAATTCATTTAAAAACGTTAAATGACGAGCGAATATAAACAACTTATCATAGTACATAGGTATATTTGGCATTTCCCCTTAACATAATTCAGCCAAATATTTATAGCTAATTTTCTCAATAAAAATACAACTAATAAATTTTCAAAATCCCTTTTTTTCATGCATAACTCTTTTCCTTTCTTTTCTTCCTTTTTTTCTCTTGGCCCTTTCCCGCGCTTTGCTTGCTGCTGTAGAGAGTTAATATAGTACATTATATTATGTTTTTCCTTCTTGAATTTAAGTTGACTAATCAACTTGTTCTGTGCTTATTCTTGTTCAACATTAAATTTCTCGCAAGATCCCTGCATGTAGTCAAATTTGTGGCTTGGACCGGGACTACTCATAACCATTAATCTCTTTAATTCTTGAGCGACCTATTGGCTCTACTCGGTGTACCTTCGTTTGAAGTATAAAAAAAGAAAATATAAAAGAAAAACGGAATAGAGAATAGAAGAATGTATACGTCAATTTCCTATAGCTATACAACAAAAATATTTGCATTTTTTAATATAATTATATATGATGTGTCTACTTAAAGAGTGAAGCTAAGTAAGACTCCTAATATTTGTGTATATATAGTACTATAATATTAGCTTGCAGATCAAAATTGAGAAGCCCACTCGTGTACTAATCTACATATATACTTACGCCATTTATTTTGTACGATATGTTTGCCAATAGGAAAGGAAACCAGACAGCTTTCATTTGTACCAAGACAGAGAAACACTCTTCAGCCACGCACTGGTTTCCTTCGAACCTGAGATTATAACCATTTGCTTTGTCCTTTTATTGTATTTTATTTGGTCGAAAAAGGAGAAATATATATTAGATCTATAATTTAGTAATATTACAGTTCAATGGTAACCTTACAACTAGTCATGATTTGCCATTGATGCCTTACAATAGCCGTCGTTTATGACATGACATTAAAAATTCAATGGCAACTTGCCATGCATGAAGCTACAGCTACTAGCTATATTAAACTCACTCTATTTAATTTTATGTGGTACTATGTATCTCGTTATCGATCCGTTCAACAAATAACGATATCTTTCTTACTTTGGAAACAATTTAAGTTTTAAACATTATATGTTATCTATAATAGCATGTTATTTTAGCCACATAAGTTTCTTTCTTCTTTTTCTTTTTTCTAAATTTCGTGTTCAATTGAACTACGTCACATAAATAAAAATGGAAGGAATAATGTATATCCAAATATCTCGTAAACTAAAAGGTTTAAAGTAGTTTGAATGACCCAAGCAAGAGGCAGAAGATGTTAATTACTTTGGGGGCAAGCCTATAACACTTGATCCTACCTTCCTGATATATTTCTCTTGATTTTATTTGTAAAGAAAGCCAAAACCTACACAAGTGGCTCGTAGTAGATGCGATTAACGAAGCTTGAAGTCAAAATATGTATGAGAGGTATAATGTTCTGTCTATCATCTTCCCTTCTATGAACTCTCTCTCAAAGAGAATTATATTCTACACACATAGAGCAAACAGAATTATAATAAAGAAAATATTAATGCGAATTTAAGATTTAAAGTATATTATAAACATCTACAGCGAACTCAAATTAATATAGAATAATAATTTAGGTCATAATAATTACGTACTTAAAAAGAGGGAGTGTTTGGGCAAAAATTACTAAGCGGTGTTTGGTAGCTGGTTAGCATCATGCAGTTATTAATAATAAAGGGATTAGCTATGAGGAACTTATGTATTATTTTATGCAGAGATTACTTATTCAGGGTTTACTTATTAATGAATTAGTTATTCTTTCTTCTATCCTGCGTGAAATAAAACATAGATTCCCTTGTAACTTATACATGTATTAGTTATGCGTATTTCTTAATTACAAACCAAATATCGTATTAGGTGTGTTGAATTTTATACACAACAAAAGAATGCTACCAACCATAGTACTTTACTTATGTAGATTTAATATATAAATAACTTAGCTCCTAACTAGCTAACAAAGACCCCTAAGTTCATATGAAGACACATATTATATGTTAGATCCACTTCTGGTATAAGAATCCAAATACAGGCACAGTCGTTCAAGACCTCTTTGCGTAGTCAAATGAAAGACAGCTTAATAAACGCATGCATATCCAAATCTCACGTAGCTAATCAAGTTTCAAAATGGACAAGGCCACTCGAGCTGTCTACATATCTAAGCAACTATATTTCTACGCTATATTTGCTAGCAGGAAAGGAAACACGAAATTTTTTATTCAGACAGAGAATTAAACTAGATTTTTTTTCTTTTTTCTCCTCTTCTTAAGGTACAGACAAAAACACACCCTTTGATTAGACCACGAATTTAGCCATTGCAAGTGGAGAAAGAACCAGAATTTGACTTCTAACATTAAGAACTCATCGCACTGTGAAGAGCTGAATGCAATATAATTGATTATTTAACTCAGGATCCTTGGATGGATATGTTTTAGTTATTGTTTAATTTTTATACAATATGAATGTAAAGTTTAGTTACTGTAATCAGAACTCTCTCAATAATAGGTTTGACAGCGTTAGCTCAACCTCTGATTTTCTCTCTTTGGAGGTGCGCAACCTTTCTTCATGGCATGACTTGAATAATTATAGCTCTAGGTTTGCTTCAAATCTGTTGAACTCAATCCCTATTAGGTAAGGCCCATAATTAGAGTTAGGGTTCGAGTTGACTTGGGATTCTTGCTATCAACGCGGCTTCAATGTTATTGTAGGAGCCTGAAGTATCTTGATAATTATGCCAAGAACTCCTACAAACTTGTCCACCAATTTTTTACTATAAAACACAAATTCTACTCGCAATAGGATTGTGAGCTGGAACATGTTCTTGGGCCTGATTCAAGCACTTGATTCTTTTGCCTCTGAATCTTCTCACTATCCGAGATGGAACATGTCCATAAACCTATTTCATTCATTTTTGTCCTGCAACAATCTTTGACTTAATCACACAGAGAGCATATCTATAGACCTGGTTTGCTTCATTTGATTCATCTCGATGGAACATGGGTAGACCTAGTTTACTTGTTTTGTTCATTTGCTTTGTCAGGCCTCATTTGTTTTCATTAAGATTAAGACGTCCGAATCTGAATGCACACCTGAATCATTAAGATGTTGTCTCTAGGTCTGAACACTGAATGATTAAGACTGTTTGTTTTTCAATATCTGAATGTGCATAATGTATTTATTTAAACATAATAAATATACAATTCAAATTAAAAAATAACTAAATAGTATAAAATAAATACAAATTTAATTAAAAAATATATCACTTGATAAAAAAAATAATGAAACATTTATGTTCACTAGTAATGGTGGAGATGTTTTGTAGTCGTGGTGGGTGGTGAATAGGGGTGGAGGGGTGAGTGGGTGGTTGGGGTGAGGGGTGGGAGGTGGGAGGTAGTTGGGGTGGGGTTGGTGGTAGGGAATGGGGGTGGGATTGGGGTTGGTAGTGGGGTGGGGTGGGGTGGAGGTTGGAGTGAAGGGTGGGTGGGTGGTGGGGTGGGGTTCGGGTGGATGGTGGGGTTGGAATGGAGAGTGGGTGGGGGGTGGGGTGGGGTATAGGTGGAGGGTTGGGGTTGGAGCTGGTGATAAAAAAGTTCCATTCAATAATACCTCTTAATGATATTAAGACTTGGTTCAAGATCTTAATGATTAAGACTTATTCAGACCCAATAAGTGCTTAGATATTAATGCAAACAAATGCACTTAATGGCTTAAGGTCTGAACCATTCAGATTCAGACCTCCAATAAGTGCAAACAAATGAGGCCTCAATCATCAAAACTCTCATGTTCTGTGCCAACAACAAGAAGCTCAAATAAATATATAATAGTAATAATTGAGGTTATAATAAATTACGCAGACATTTATTAAGTTTTTATATAACAAAGAGAGATTGTTTGAGCAAAAATTAGTAGTTCATATGAAGCCTCATATTATATGTTAGATCCGCCTCTTGTATAAAGATTCTAAATACAGGCACAATCGTGCAGGTACTCTTGGCTTAGTCAAATGAAAAACAGCTTATTAAATGCATACATATCCAAATCTTACGTAGCAAATCAAGTTTCAAAATCGACAAGGCCACTCGTGCAGTTTACATATCTAAGCAACTATATTTCTACGCTATATTTGCTAGCATGAAAGGAAACATGAAAGTTTTTATTCAGACAGAGAATTAAGCTCGACTTCTTTTTTTTTCCCTCCTCTTCTTAAGGTACAGACAGAAACACACCCTTGATTAGACCACAGATTTAGCCATTGCAAGTGGAGAAAGAACCAGAATTTGACTTCTAACAGTAACAACTCATAAGAACCAGAATTTGACTTCTAACAGTAACAACTCATCGCACTGTGAAGTGCTGATCATGAATGCAAGATAATTGATTATATCACTCAAGATCCTTGGATGGATATATTTTAGTTAC
Organism: Lycium ferocissimum; assembly: GCF_029784015.1. NCBI lineage: Eukaryota > Viridiplantae > Streptophyta > Magnoliopsida > Solanales > Solanaceae > Lycium > Lycium ferocissimum. The sequence continues at coordinate 36,865,462 of NC_081351.1, read as the reverse complement.
TGTTTAATTTTTATACAATATGAATGTAAAGTTGAGTTACATATCTAGTCATTTAAATAATAATTGCAGGTAATTAACCATTCGCAACAAGTGAAATTAATAACTTAAATGATTAAAAAGAAAGTATATAGTCGTACATTGTGGATGTTGTAAAATGAGAAGGAAAAATGCTCAATTTATAAATGTACAAAACCTTTTAGCCCAATAAAAGGATTAGTCATGTACAAAAGTGTCTATACAATAAATGTTTTACCCTTCCTTCAATTACAGGAAAATTCAAATATTGGAAGAAATCCTACCATATTTGGAAAATTTAAATATGGTAAATATTTGGATGACTCGGACAAACGTAGTGTCCGGTTCACACTAGTGCTAAGAAGAAGCAACTTGCGTATTAAAAAATGAAGAAGAGACTAGCTTGACATTGCAGAGATACAATGCTTGGTAGGTAAGGAGTGAGGCAAAGTAAACGATATTCCCACCTTGGATCCCTCTATACTTGAATGCATGCATGAACTGTATATATTCTCTCCGCCATTCAAACTGACATTTTTTTGTATTTAATTCAATTAGGTAGTGTAGAAAAAAAAATTCAATTCGGTTGACAATAGAAGGTCGGTTCATGTGCTTAGCTGAAATACTACGAAGAGATTTTGGTTTGGCCCATTTATAAGCACGTATATACCCGTTTGATACACATCAGAGATACTTAAAAATTGTGTCTTTACAAGCCATCCTAAGTTGGGGATAAGTTAATTATCCCCAACTTATGAATTTTGAGCTTATAAATAATTTTAGTCATGTAAAACGTTTTACAATTTAATTGCCAATATTTTTTATAATCCTCAAAATATTCTTTTCAAAGCAAAATTTCTGAGTCTCTTTTCATACTGTTTCATCATTCGTCCATTTCACGTAAAAGTAATTTTAAATCTATAATTTTTGGTAAATAATTTTAAGGACATTTTAATCTTTTAAATAAAAATTAAGAAGTGCTCACACTGACTACTTGTTATAGGTTTTAACATATCTATCCAAACACTACTATTTATTTGTATATTCAACTTAAATATCTAAAAATATTTTGCAGCATTTGATGCTTATTATTTATTTTTAATCAAGTGGCCAAATAGCTCTTATAAGTTATACGTCTCGAAAAAGACTAGCTCCTGTCTGGCCATATATCTTGGATGTTTTTTTCAAAAATAAAATCGAAAACATTGTTTGTGCATGAATTTTGATCAGCTTTTTGAAAGATTCTGAAGAAAAAATTCCAAGTTCCAAATCAGTTTTTGGGTGAAACTTTTCTTCCACTCACAAATTTTAATTTTTTTTAAAGTAAAATACTTGTCCAATCACAACTTCAAGTTCCAAAAATTATTTTTCAACATAACTTCAAAAGCTCATTTTTTCAAGTTCCACAAAAACTATGGCCAAACGCTAGCTAAGCATCCTAAGCAGGCGTTTGGACATGCGAAATCAGCGTTTGGACATGCGATTTCTCAAAATTTCATCTCATGAGATGAAATCCCAAAGCATCCAAAAAGGCATGATTTGGGATTCCAAATCATGATTTCAAAATTTTTAAATGTAAAAATTGACCCATAAATTTATATTTTGTAAAAATAGATCCATAAGTTGGTAGATATATTTATCAACCATGTTTACCAACCATTTATATCAAATATTAAAAGATCTACAAGTTGGTAGTATATTTATAACAAATTTGCACTTACCAACCATGTGAGAGAATTATATTAAAGAGTAGTTACACTACAACTCATGTTCAATTTATCATTTTATTGAACTAAAGTTTGATCAATTGATGTTATATTTTTTAGAAAGGCTTTCTAGTAGCGTCTTAATTTTGTTATGAACTATGACTTGCTCATTTGGTAAGATTGTATAAGAATTGGAAAAGTTTTGATGGTATTCACAACTTGTGGGTTTTTATGTCTATAAGAAAAAATATAACTTAAGAAATTCAAATTGCATGTCCAAACAAAACTTCAATTTCAAATCATCATGATTTCAAACCATGTCCAAACGGCTCCTAACAATACAATAGGGGCGCAAACTAAAGCACTTGCAAGGGAATAGTCTATATGAGGATAGAATATACTACGGATAATGAAACACACAGTTGCTCACCGTAGTTCTATTCGTATAGAGTTCTCCAGAAGTTCTTTTATGTAGATATAGACAAAAAGTTCCTAAATTCTTGGACCATTTACAGCTAAGATGCTGCTGGATATCATAAGCAAGCAGCCGTAGTAATTAATTAAGTTCTAATTAAAAGTACGTTCCTCGTAGACTTTTTAATTTTCTATAGTTTTTGGCTAACCTTATTTTTTGGGTCCTTTTAAGTGTTTTATGATTATTCTTTGTATAGAACTAAGGATTCTCAAAGGCTCCCTAGTCTTTGCAGCCAAAAACTTAAAAAAAAACTAGTTAGTTAGCTAAGTATGAGGTATGCAATGTTCACGAAAAATGAAACAATGGCATTTTAGTATTAGGATAGTGTTATCCACAGCTGGAATTTTTTTTTAATGATTAAAAACAAAAGGCATCCGTGAGACACGCTGATCCTTTAGCTCCTAGTCACGGTTACCGGGGTTTTAGGGCATTGCAAGTAGACGCATAATACTATCCTTTTGATTTTTGAATCTTTAGTATAAAATTCTTGTTATTATTAATTCTGGCTCGTGAATTCATGTACATAAATATTTTATTCACATGTCCATACATGAAGTAGTTTCAAGAATTATATGATCAAATATTTGCGATGCAAATATCCCCCCGTATACCTCCTTCCTCATAATTAACGGCTCGTTCAATCACAAAAAATAAGTTGAAAGTAAAGCCTTAGAAAAAATTTTGGCAAATTTTGGCAAATCTTCCATAACTCTATTGTTCTAAATACCAGTATGAGTCAGCAATATTTCTTTCTAAGAATTTGTGGCAAAAAAAAAAAAAAAGTCCCACGAACATCATCTCTTGGAAATTGATTAAAATATGTCAAACGCTGCACATGACACTTTTGAGAATGTCTATAGTTTTCCCATGTTTTTGAATCTTTGGTTCACAACTATTTATCAAAAATATTTGTACATATAATTGTTAAGACGTAGTGCAAGGATATTGCACTATTTTATCCGTGACTGTCCCATTATCATCTAGTAGAGTATTTAGCTTTTATCTCATTTCAACAACGCATTTTGTAAACCATTGATCTAATACAATGCAAGCTGTACTTGCTCAAGTGGCTAATTATAAAATTATATTAGTAATTTAAATAATTAATTACTGTACGCGCGATATATCCTAGTGTGACGGGAGTGTAAGCTGACATATAGTGTGCAATGTACCGGACAACCAAGAATTGGTCAGTGTGAAAATTTAAAATTAAATAAGTTTAGCATTCTTGATTTATGGAGTTCATTGGATGCGCACATTTCTGGATACTGACTTAGTGCAGAAAAATTAACCTAGTTTATCCATTTCACATATATATGCACATTATAATATTCTAACCCCGTTACTTTATTCTGGGATTAGAGAATGGCTTCCTTGAGAACATACAATCTACATTTTATAATTAACTTAACAGCATTTTGTAATTCGATGAGTAACTTGTGGATAATAATTTTTGTACGTCAATGCATTTTTCTTGAATTTATTCAAGTAAAATATTTTCTTGAATTTTTTCTAGAGTTTGATTTTGTGTGTTTATTTTATAAAAATAAATCTATAACTGTAAAATTGATATTTTAACTAAAAAGGTGAATCTTCATATTTTATGAAGGAGTTAAATGGTCACTCAATTTATAGTAATTAGTCAACAAATCACTCAACTTTGTCTAATTATCTTCTATGATCATAACGTGTTAACCGTAAGTTTTTAGAAAAATAAATATTTAAAAAATTAAAATTAATATTTAGATTTATTTAGTTCCAAAATCATCCTAAATCCGACCCAGTTCTTTAACTTGACCCGCTTAAAGTATGTTTACTATTAAGAGACGTCCTTAATACTAACATTTGACTAAAAGAATAGGACCGTTCTCACTTCCCAGTAAATTTCCGTAGTAGTCCGTCCTTGTATCTCACTATGAAGGGTCTAAAAGAGGAAGCACATCATATTTACAATGGTAACTTCATAGAGAATACTAGATATTTGAAGTTAATTCTCATCTATGCTCCACTATTTTGCTATGCTGTGGTTTTACAATTTTTTTGTGTCTTGATCTGTTTTTTTGAAACGCATAAATGCAAAAAAGAGCACTGCTAAAGCGAAAGAGCCTAAAGCATAAAAAGAAGAAGTGGATAAAAGCAATTTAAAATGGAAATTACAGTTGTCACGTGATAGCTAGATCCAGCTGGATTATTCAATTTCACAGCTCTCTCTTCTTAGTATGCTGCAGCCATATATCTCACGAGACTTTTGTTGTGTCCACTTATTAACTAGCCAGTAGCCACAGCCACCTCGGATGCTTTTCTCAAGTTTTTTGAAATTAATTAAGGGCTAGGAAAATAAACTAACAACCATTAAAAATAAAACATCGTACTCCTCTGTTTCAATTTATGTAAACCTATTTTCTTTTTAATTCGTATCAAAATGAATAATCTTTTTTCTAATTTAGAAACAGATTCACTTTATGAAATGATTTACAGTCACACAAATATTCAAGACTTATTTTGAACCACAAGTTTCAAAAGCCTTTACTCTTTCTTAAATATTATGTCCAGTTAAATGAGTTCACATAAATTGAAACGGAGGAAATATTACTACGGAATAAAAACGAATGGCATATATTTTAAACAAGAATGCTCAGTCACATTTCTCAATACTCCTTTTTTGGCCAGCTAGACTCTTTCCTCTTGTCATATTTCCACACACACACTTCCCCATAACTGCCTCTTGTTATCCAGCCTGTGCAATACCCTTTTTCTTTTTCTTTTTTCTCATTAAAGCCTCAACGTCTCAAATTCTGTAGTCTGTACCTTCTAAATTTCCAATATACCCTTTGCTTTTTTAGTCACTGCTGTTATTCAATTATTATCCTTCAGGCCCCACATTAGAGCTCTCAATAGACTTTGTGGACCCGAAGCAAATGCTGTAACTAAGCTGTAACGCTTTTTTTTTTTTTTGTTATCCACTTACCCTCACCTTAAAGTGTAATGCGTTTGATTTTAGCAAAATGTCACATTCTCAGTAAGTTCCTCCATGACTCGTTTTAATGCTTTTTATATAGAACATTTTAAAGGAACATTTAAATAAAAATCTCACCACCCAATTACTCTCTCACTGTTCTGTATAAATACCACCATTCCTCACAACCATCTCATCTCACTCCACAGCTCCTCTCTTCCTCTACTCTAGTACTCTTAATTTTTTTTATAGAAACCAGCAATGGCTGCCCATTTGATTTTGAAACTCTTTCTTGTAATTTCTTTCTTTAGTGTGTGCTTTGCTTCAAGAAAGCTCAATGCTTTAGTCCAAGATCAGCTCTTGCAGTACCACAAAGGTCCACTTCTTTCTGGCAAAATCTCTGTCAATTTAATATGGTATGGCAAATTCAAGCCATCCCAAAGGGCCATTGTATCCGATTTTATCACTTCCCTTTCTTCTCCAACTCCATCTAAAACCCATCCTTCAGTAGCCGAATGGTGGAAAACCACAGAAAAATACTACCATCTCGCCAATTCCAAGAACACCCTTTCCCTCTCTTTAGGCAAACAAGTACTCCTTGAAAATTATTCCCAAGGAAAATCATTGACACAAAAACAAATCGTTCAATTAGCATCAAAGGGTGAACAAAAAGATGCTATTAACATTGTTTTGACCGCCTCAGATGTTGCCGTTGATGGGTTCTGTGTCAATCGGTGTGGAACCCATGGGTCTTCCAAAGGTGCTATTATTAAGGGCAAAACTTACAAATTTGCTTATATTTGGGTTGGTAACTCAGAAACCCAATGTGCTGGTTACTGCGCCTGGCCATTCCACCAGCCCATTTACGGACCACAAAGCCCACCATTGGGTGCACCAAACAACGATGTGGGTGTTGATGGTATGGTGATCAACTTGGCTAGCTTATTGGCTGGAACCGCCACGAACCCATTTGGAAATGGTTACTATCAGGGCGAAGCAGATGCGCCTTTGGAAGCTGCATCTGCCTGCCCTGGTGTTTATGCTAAGGGTGCTTACCCTGGCTATGCAGGTGATTTATTGGTAGACAAAACTACAGGTGCAAGCTACAATGCACATGGTACAAATGGAAGGAAATACTTGGTTCCTGCTTTGTATGATCCATCTACATCTTCTTGTTCAACTCTAGTCTAGAAAATGAATAGCAGGAAACTAGTTGGGTTTTGTAGTTGTACACGAAGAAGAAGCTAATCCAGTATAGTGAATACTGTAATTTTTGATTCGTTCATTTGTTTGAGGTTTAAAATTAAAGAGCAAATTGCTTCGGTTTGCTTTCAAAATCAATCATTGTCCAATTCTCCTTATTCTCATTACTTTCAGCAATTTTTGCTCATTAATAGTAGTAATTTGTTTGATAAAACGTAACCCTTAGAACCATTTAACAATGTGCCTAAAAGAAAAATATCCCAAAAAGAGAACAGTTATAAGTGCTTGCTCTGTTTCATTATGACATTCGTTCTCCTCCTCTCTATTGAATAACCCCTTTTCTAACTACGGAGTAGTAAATTTTCTTAATGGAGAATATCATATAACAAGTGTATAATTTGGCCCGGCAAACCAAAAAAGAGAGAAGAGAAAAGATAGTCAGGTGTTTGGAGATCCACCAATAAACTAAGTTGTAAATTGTTCCCATTTTACGAATTTCATATCTACAAGCCGTAGAAATTCTCTTGCAAAAATGCATGGTAGGCTATGTACAATACTCTTGTGATCGGATTCTTCCCAAATTCCGTACATAACTAAACTGCATCGGACTGCTCTACATTTGAACTAGTAGGTGTCCAGAAAATTCTCATATTAAAATACTTCCTTGAAGAAAATGATGTGTTGTGTTTGGTTACAATTTTTACAAAGAATATTTGAATTGGTTGAATGTGCTTGAAAGTGAAAAAAGAAAAAAAAAAAGAAAAGGTGAAAACAAAATTTTAAGTGTTTTTTTAATATATTTGAAATTTCAATGACCAAATGCTGATATCAAATAAAGTGGAAAAAAATTGAAAAAATCTCATGGCCAAACAGGCCCTTAACTATCATTTATCAAGAGGTATATTTGGCCCGTCAAACAAAACAAGTGAGAAGAAAAAAGAAAATCAGGTCCTTGGAGATCCACCGATAATAGGATTGAGAACATATCAGATTTCCTTCTCTCCATTTTAAAAGTCTACCTTAGATTGGAGAAAAATAACTAAGATTTAATTGACTAAAACAAGGGCTAATCATAGTTCATATAATTAATAACTTATCCATAAATATATTAAAATATTTTCTCTCTCTTCCTATTTTAATATTCCATCTTTTTTTTTCGATCAAAAACTTTTTAATGGTGATATTTTTCATAATATAGATAACTTTTTTTCGTAAATATACAATTATCAATTGAATAATGGGGTTTATATTATGTGAATTAGTAAGCATCACAATTGAAAAAATGAAAAATATCACCAATTGAATAATGGGTCTATTGGGAAAAAAAATTAAGTGGCAAAAGATAATCGGGTAAATTAGAAAAGATATTTTACTTTTAGGAAAAGTAAAATAGGTAGAGAGAGAAAATATTCTAATATATTAATGGATAAGTTATTAATCATATGAACTATGGTTAGGGCCTTGTTTTAGTCAATTAAATCTTAGTATTAATTCTAACACATGCGCTATGGTCCTTGGAAAATGGAGAGAATATCCAAGGAATTTTGATACGATAATCTAAGTTGCAAATTGTTCCATTAAATGAGTTTCATATCTAAATTATTAAGTATTCATAAAATTCTCATATACTATATTATTCTCATAAAATACCCCTTGAAGAAAATGATGTGTGGGTTTTACCCTCCAAAAATTCCTTTTAATTAACATGCATGCCAGTACATGTGGAATTAACTTCTTTTTTTATGTCACCTGAAATTAATTTCCACTACGCTAAGTTGAGCTCCTACTTTTTAAAATTTAAAAAAAAAAAAAAACAAACAAACGAACGAAACACTGAAACAAAGACCAACCTTAACTTTTTATCTATCTTTTGCCTCAACTTCAATTATTGGTATAAACCTGAAGTGTTCTTTTTCACGCGTTCTTGCCAAAGGTCGTCGACTTCACAGATTCGCCCACTTAAATTTTACTATGAAAGGGTTAGTCTCAACAGATGAACCAAGTGAAGAAAAAGCTAATTAGCTGTTGATCGTCAACGATGAACAAGATGAAGAAAAGAGATGAATTCCTCAAGAGAGAGGTATAGGAAATTAAGAATTTATAACAAAAATATAGTTTATAGAGTAATAAACCATTAGGACTAATTAGTAGATGGGCATTTTATCTGGGCAAAATTTTTAACTTTCACGCGTTTTGCAGAGATTGAAATTATTGCTTTCATCGTTACATGACATTTCAATGGTATTTTAATATCATAATAATGCAATTCATGAGGGTTCTATAAACATCTGATAGTTTAAGTATGAAACACCTAATAGTTTAAGTATGAAATTCATAAAATAATGATAATTTAGGAAATTTTGATGTACTAACTCTACTTATTATGATATATGATGGCTAGATCGTGTCAAGAGTCATCTTATGTACTACAGGGGCTCAACTCTAATATGTCTATAGCATCTCATTCATATACAATGTTTAAGTGAGAAGGAGACTGAAGTTAACCAAACTTAGTTCGCACCATGCCTCAAAATACCATAGTTCAAGGAACATATTCCTTTTAGTTTGAGAAAAGGAACTTCTTATGTCTAATATCCTACCTTGCATTTGTACTTTACATTTTACAAGCAAATGGGCTGAATAAAACACTAAACGGAAATATCTATGTGGATACTATTCCTCCATAAAAAAGAATTTTAAGGAGAATAACGAAAATTTCCAAGTAAATCAGGCAACTTGTTAGCTGTCATGCAACACTGTAATTTTCAACTTCCCGAATTATTGGTGATAGTTTTGATGGGGTATCTTTCTTTTGAAACAAGCTAGCATGCATATCTGCATTGGTTTGTTTTTCTCTATTCTTCTGTCAAGTCAATGATGAGCCGGGAGAGTTGTAACCCATAAGTCAAGCAGTGAAGATTTCCTCTTTCTTGTGTTGCGTAGCAGCTAGCTCCAGTTAATGAAAATGACTACGCGCTTCTTTTAAAGTTACTTTTCCACCTTGATTTCTTAGCAACTTCATCACAAACCGAACCAGGTACGCTCCCTACTGTATGTATAAATAGCCCTCCTCTCTTCCCTGTATTTCATCCAAACTACAAAGCTTTAGCTTCTTACTAGAGTCTCCCAGAGTTGTACCAACAACAAAAAAAATGTGTTCCCTTGATGGAGAAGACAAGTGAAAATAGAGCAGAAGGAGACTGTAAACTAGAATTATTTGACTGATCATACCTTACAAAGCTGCGACTGCAGTCTTTTCTATAAGGGAAAACCATAGCAAACTTAAGCTAAAATTTAGGAATTACCCGGAAATGTTAAAAACTAGATAACAAACCACGTTAAACTACAGTTTCTAAAGACTAGGACAAACCTAAAAGATAGGAATTTTATTTACTAACACGCTCCCTTAAACTAAAAGCTTTCAAAGCTTCAGTTTATCTTCATATTCTTGAGTTCTACCATGGTGCAAAGTCCCTGAAACTTCTCAGATTTTGAAAAGAACGTAACTTGAGAGGTTTAGTAAAAATATCCGCCAGCTGGTCTTCGCTTCGACAATACTTTAGCTCTATTGTCCCTTCATTGTTTAGATCTCGCAAGAAATAGTACTTCACGTCAATATGCTTGCTTCTTCCATGTAGCATCGGATTCTTTGACAACTTGATGGCAGAGTTGTTGTCACAAAAAATTGTAGTTGCTGTTACTTGTTTGAATTTCAGTTCTTCAAGCATTCTCCTTAACCAAACAGCTTGACAAGCAACAAATTCAGCTTCAGTACTTGACAAAGTCACTATTGATTGCTTCTTAGAAGACCACGAGACAGCCCCCGTGCATAGCATGAAAACATAACCAGAAGTGCTTCTTCCATCGTCTTCATCTCTTGTATAATCACTGTCAGTAAAACCAATTAAATAGGAAATTATCACCCCTTTTGTAGAACAAAACAAAATCCTTAGTTCCTTATGAGTAGCGAAGGATTCTCTTGGCAGCTAGCAGGTGAATTTCAGTAGGGCTCTCCATATATCTGCTTATGAGACTTACAACGTACATGATGTCGGGCCTTGTAGCAGTAAGATACATCAAGCTACCTACAATTTGCTTGTAGAGTATGCTGTCTACCATTTCTCCTTTTCCAGCTTTGTTTAGTTTCAGGCCAAACTCAACTGGAATGTTGGCGAGATTGTAATTCTGCATCTTGAACCTGTCTAAAATTTCCCGCACATACTTCTTTTGGGAAACAAATATGCCATCATCAGATTGCACTACTTCTAAACAAAGAAAATAATGCATCTTACCAAGATGGGACATCTCGAACTCATCCATCATAGACTTCTTGAAATCAGAAAACATGGCACTATCATTCCCAATAAATATAAGATCATCAACATATAAACACACAATGAGCATTTTACCAGATTCTCCAATTTTAACAAAAAGAGAGTGTTCATATGGACATTTCCAGAAACCAACTTTTAGAAACTAAGCCTCAATGCGACTATACCAAGCTCGCGGAGCTTGTTTTAGTCCATAAAGAGCTTTTTCAACTTGTACACCTTATGCTCATTTCCAACTTTAATATAACTAGGAGGTTGTTCTACAAATACCTGTTCTTCCAAGTGCCCGTACAAAAATGCCGACTTGACGTCTAGTTGGAAAATAGACCAAGAATTTTGTGCCGCCAAACTAATCACCTATTTGATTATATCGTGTCTCACAACTGGAGCAAATACTTATGTGTAGTCAATTCCATATTCCTGTTTGTACCCCTTAGCTACCAGTCGCGCTTTATACTTCTCAATTTCACCATTTTCCTTCAGCTTTTTCTTATAGACTCACTTTACACCAATTGTTTTGTGCCCCTTAGGAAGATCAACAAGCTCTCAAGTTTCATTCCTTTCAATAGCTTCAATTGCAGCATCCACCGCCTTCTTCCGTTGCACTTCCTTGATGTCATTTTCAAAGCTTGTCGGGTCGCAATCTGTAAACAATGCAAGGTGAGAAAATGCATCATCTTTCATATATATTCCCGTTACCTCATAGTCCAACATCCATGCAGGCCCTTTTCGAGCACAACGAAGAGACTTATTTGTTGCTTCAGTTTCTTCTAAGGTTGTTGGTAAGGATTCAGCAGTTGGTAAAGTTTCAGCAGTTGGTAGAATTTCAGCAGCCGTAGGAGTGGAATTCTCTGAATTTTTAGGTATTGTAGCTACTGTTTCGGCTTCATTATCAAATAAGATTGGAGTAGACTGCTGTATATTCCAATCCCAAGTGATATCTTCATCAAAAATAACATCTCGGCTGGTCACAACCTTCTTTGTCAATGGATTGAAAAGCTTGTACGCCTTGGATGCCTCGCTAACACCAAGAAAAACATATTTCTCGCCTCTATCATCAAGCTTCTTTCTTTTTGCATCAAGAACATGTGCATGAGCAATGCACCCATAAATTTTGAAGTGGTCTACAACAGGTTTCCTTCCGCTCCAAGCTTCCTCAGGTGTCGCATCTCGAAGAGCAAAAGTGGGACTTCTGTTCAGGATGTGGATGCTCCAATTCACTGCTTCCAGCCAAAATTGTTGTGGAACTCTTCCTCGAGTCAGCAAGGTACGAACCAATGGTTCTGTTCTTCCTCTCCGCCACACCGTTTTGTTGCGGTGTATATGCTGCTGTGAGCTCTTTTCGAATGCCATGAGTCTCACAAAATTCATGAAATACCTTAGAGCAATATTCCTTTGCGATCTATCTGAATGCTCTTAATGGTCCTTCCAGTCTCATTCTCCACACGAGCTTTGAAGCTTTTAAAGACATTAAAAGCCTCTCATTTTTCCAGCAGAGTATACACCTAAGTCTTCCTGGAATAATCATCAATAAAGGTTATAGAATATTTTTTACCTCCATTAGAAATCGAATTTATTGGCCCACAAATATCCAAGTATACCAGCCCCAGTACCCTTTTGGATCTCCAGGACTTACCTTTGGGGAAATGAGAACGATGTTGTTTGCCAACAACACATTCTTCACAAAATTGGGAGGGAACAACGATTTCAGGACGTCCCGTCACCATACTCTTCTTCTGAAGGATGTTCAAGCCACCAAAGTTCAAGTGACCATATCGAAAATGCCACAACCATGAAGAATCCTTCACTTCAGCCATCAAACAAGATTGCATACTATCAATCTTTAGCGAAAACAATCTGTTGGAGCTCATCTGAACTATTGCAATAGCTCCTATCGTAGGTTCATAAATTTCACACTCACCCTTCTTAATCATAATGACATAACCATTCTCTTGTAACTCACCAGCACTAACTAAATTGCTTTTCAAGTTAGGAACATACAACACATTAGATATTTTTTCAAAAAAACCATTCTTAGTTTTAATCATGATATCACATTTTCCCATCACTTCCACATATGAACAGTCACCAAATGTCACAGTAGAATGAAAATTTTCTTTTAGAGATGAAAAAGAAATTTACTTCCACACATATGGTTACTGCATCCGAAATCCACGTACCAAATATCTTACTTATGCTTTGTTCCATCTTGGACAGCTATTTCAACAAAAATCGACTTTTTTCCATTTTCATTAGGCAGCATAGTATATCATTTAGAACGATAATGACCAAATTTATGACAACGATAACATTCTACCTTGGATTTGTCAAAATTGCAAAGGAGTTAGAAGTCTGCACTGCTGTACCCTAAAGTAAGGGTGGCATAAAGTAAGGGTGGCAGGGGGGACGGGACGGGGACGGTAGGGGACATTTGGGGGCGACGGGACGGGGACTTTTTAAAGGGGGACTTTAGGGGGGACCGGGACTATGGGGGGACGGGATTAGAGAGGACTTTTTGGGGGGCCCGTCCCGTCCCACTCCAATGGGGGGACGGGACGGGCCTGGGGGGGGGGGGGGGAGGGCGGGAGACTTTTCTTATAAAACTTCAAACTTAACATTTAAATTAGTAACTTATTAACTAATATTAAATTTTCAAGTCTTTATAAAAAATTTAAAGACTTGGATTTATTTTTAGGTATTTATATTTTATAATAGGAGAAAATAATTTCAAGTAAGAACTATTTATTTTTTATAACTTATAACTTTAAAGTCTTTAAATGTATTTAACAACGGCTATTTTTTTTTAACTTCTAAGGGCTATTATTTTTAATTTATTACATAATATTAAATATACTTTCAAGTCTTTATAATCTTTATAAATAATTGCATTCTTTTTTGTAGTTATGTAAAGAAAAATAATTTCAAGTAAGAACTTTGTGTTTATTTATTCAAAAATTAAAATAGATCTTTTAAATTTCATAAAACTTGACTCAAAGTCTCAAATACAAGAAGAGCACCTAATCTACACAAACACCTTCTAGGAAGGGTTCCTTTCAATTAGGCCTCTAAGTTACAATAAGATCAACTAATCTATCTAGAAGGGTTCGCTTTAACTAGGCATCTAAGTTAATTATAAATTATCACACTAAAACTTGTACGGATCTATGTACATTTTTTCTAATTGTCGTATCGCTTCTGTTGCATTCAATTATGGAATTGGTATATCTCCTTGACGGTCCATAAGTTCCATGCCATCATCTCTATTAGTGTTGATTATCTCTTCATATTCTTCTTCTTCTTGACGGGTTAATTTTGGTAGCCCACGATTTCTTCTTTCTGCGTTGATCCAATCCCTGAATAAGACATAAATCTCCAAGCTATCTTGCGCTAATGAATGTCTGTGATTTCCGAGTTGAAATCTTGCCGCACTAAAAGTTGCCACTGAAGCTACTGATGATGATTGAATAGTTAGGATATCTCGAGCCATTTTTGAGAGTAATGGAAATGCCTTGCCACGCTCCCTCCACCATCCTAATATATCTTCATTGTCGTCGTCATCCACAGTGATGCTTTCCAAACTCTGATCAAGATAAGATTCAAGATCACTTTCATTTTGAGTATTAGCAATACCAAGCCATGCAGCATCCATTGATCTATCAAATTTTCTATTGCCAAATTTAGCCTTATTTTTTTGTGAAGGACGTTGATTTCCACTTAGACTTTCTTCATTTTTATAATTTTTATACATTAATTTAGCTTTTAATTCTATGCTACGTTTACACTCTTCAACAGTTGGATGTTCATTAGGAGGAATATCTAACTGCAAATAAATTTTGTCAACAAGTCCATGAGCACCTCTTAATTTTAAAGACGGGTCAAGTATACAAGCAATCAAATAAATATCGGGAATACAAAAAAAATACTTTTTAAATTTGAAAATCATTTAATCAACGGCTTCCTCATGTTCGTTTGATTCTCTATATTCCGCAAATAGTTTTGTAAGCCCACAAATATAAAATAACATTTGTGCAATTGTAGGATAGTATTGGCCGGAAAATGCTTTTGTTGCAATATAAAATTTTTCTAAAAAAATACATAGTCCTTCAAGTTCATTCCAATCACTATCTTGTATTTGTTCATGGGGATGATAATGATGTGCATTAAAAACATATTGAAGGGGTTTTTGATATTGGTGAGCAACAAGTAGCATTTCATATAAATAATTCCACCTAGTACAAACTTCTTTTGGAATTTTTCTAACACGTAAATTTTGCTCAACACAATATTTTTTAAACAAATTAATTCTAGTTTGCTTATGAGCGCTAAAAACATATTGACAAGCATATTGTATTTTTTGTAGAGAACCCTGAAATAAAACAAGACCATGTTTTACAACTAAATTAAAAACATGGCATGCCATAGGACATGAAAAATATCAAGGTTAATTGGGCAAATTCATATATCCATAAGTTCAAAGACTCTTAGTCATGGAAGAAGCATTATCAAATGTAACAAGTTAATACTTTGTCAACAAGACCATATAATTGCAAAATGTCTAGAACATTTGTAGAAATATAAGAACTTTTTTTCTCATCAATATATTTATAACCAAGTATACGCTTTTGCATATTCCAATTATAATCAATCCAATGTGCCGTAACACATAAATAATCATTGCCATTAACACTGCGACCTATATCAGAAGTGACACACACTCTAGTATCTAGGTGATGAACACGACGCATATATTGACAATAATCACTTTGAAATTTAAAAACGTCGGCTCTAACAGTGGATCTAGGAATGCCTTGAAAAGTAGCGTTATACATAGCTCTAATATAATGCACAAAACCAAGTTAGAAGGAAAACTAAAAGGCAAGCCACAAACCGCAACCATTTTAGCTAGTTCTTCACGATCTCTATCTTTACTATAATCCATTTGAGTGACAACGGGTTAGAAGGATTTAAAGTTTGTTGGACCATATTAGATCCCCCAACGGATCCACCGGGAGCGGCACTAGTAGCGCTGGTCGGTGTGTTTTTTAGTTCGGCTGCTAATCGAGCATCTAAATATGGTCTTCCAACACATGTTACCAAGTTTTTAGCTAAACCACCCGTCCTACCTGCCCCTCCACCTCTTCCGTGTTTTTTAATTTCTTTACATTTGTGACAAATAGCCTTAGTTTTAGTTTCATCTAAAGTCATACGACACTAGTTCTAGGACGTTGCGCCTTAGTCGTACCCCGAGTAGGAGGTATAAGGGGACAACCAGCTCCAGACTGAGATGTAGTCTGAGTTGGAGCTTCGGTAATGGGACTAGTAGGTGTCTCATTTAAATCTAATTCCTCGCCTTCTTCTACTTCTAAATTTTTCAAATCATCAAATTCTAAATTAGCATAAGCTCTATCTAAGGCTTCAGTTTGTAATTCTAAATCTTTTGGAATAGGACGAAAACCGGGGGGAACAAAAAATTCAGTTTCATCAGCATGAGTGAAATTCTCCGTATTGTTTCTAAATTGAATTTTAGATTTACTAGAAGAACCGATTTACCCTTACTACTACGGCTAAAAGGGTTAGGGATTTCAACAGCTTTT
This sequence comes from Lycium ferocissimum, assembly GCF_029784015.1. Taxonomy (NCBI): domain Eukaryota; kingdom Viridiplantae; phylum Streptophyta; class Magnoliopsida; order Solanales; family Solanaceae; genus Lycium; species Lycium ferocissimum. The sequence goes on along the minus strand of NC_081351.1, from coordinate 36,849,182 downwards.
ACCTAGGACGGGATCTTAGCTTTTTTAGACATATTATCAAAGTATAATAGAATAAAAAATATGAAAATTAATTGAAAAAAAGACGCAAATAAAATGCAAGAATTAAATAAATTAAAGGATGGAACGAGCGTACCAAACGTACGCGTAAAAGCGTACGTAACCGTAAATGTTGAAATTGAAATTATGTTACTCGAAGCTTGAAAGTTGCTCCAAAATTCAAATATTGCCCACTTCACCAAAATAATAATAATAATAATAATAATAATAATAATAATAATAATAATAATAATAATAATAATAATATTTCACCAAATATTAGAGAGAGATATAATTGATAATAAATATTAGAGAGAGAGAGAGAGAGAGAGAATTGGTGGATGATTTGTGTGAAAATGAATAAAATGAAGAGGTATTTATAGTTTAGAATTTGGATTAAAGTGTAATTTATTAAACTTTGGGGGATTTTTTTTTTTTTTTTTTGGGAGAAGGGACTCCGGTTGAAAATCGGGCCGTTTGGAGTCCCAAAATGTTAAATTGGAAACGGTCAAAAGGGCAAAAAGGCTAACCCGGCCTTTAAAAAAAAAAATATTAATAGTCACTTTTTCGGCCAAGCGGGACCGGTCGGCCCTGTCCGGGCACGGGCCCGGAGGAGACTTTTCGCCCCTTCCGCCCCCTACTCGTCCCCCTTCCCCCTCTGCCCCCTCCCTCATCTTTGACCGGGACCGGGACCATCCCGTCGGACCGTCTCGTCCCCACTGACACCCTTACCCTAAAGTAGTTGATTAGTGGAAGTTAACTTGTGGTTAGTTAGAATAAGTTACCATTAACACAATTAGTTAGTTCATTTATTTTACACTGACAACCATGTGCCCGCTGTACAAAGATAGTCGGTGCAACAGGTATATAGTAGTAGGAGCCTGTACATTCAGATCAAGAGAAGATATTTTCCCCAAACCATTTCTCTCTCAACTCTTCTCTTCAACTTATCTTCAATCTCTTCATTCTTGATCAATGTTTCTGCTTGTATTATGAATATTAACATGGTATCAGAGCTTTAATTAGCTGGATTTAGGGATTTTCTTCAAGGATCTACAGAAAATCGAAGAATTCAGTTGTTGTTTGCGTATTATTTCAATAATTTGACAATTCAATTTAGATTTTTTCTTCATCAAAATAGAAAGTATGGCGATTGAACCAGTTGAAACTCCAGAAGTGAATCAACAAGAAATCGATACAAACACAATCACCATCGATCATAATCATCCACTATAATTACATGCATCTGATGGACCAGGTTCGATTTCTGTTGGAATTCAACTTGTAGGAATGGAAAATTATAGTTTGTGGAATCATGCGATGAGACTAGCACTGTTAGGGGGGAAAAATTGGTTTTATTGATGGATCTATTAAGCGAGATAAGTATGGACATAGTCAAGTTAGCCAGTGGGATCGGTGCAATGCAATCGTAGTTCCATGGATTATGTGTAATGTGGCTAGGGAAATGTTGAATGAAATTCTGTTTTGTTGTGATGCACATTTGATTTGGAAGGAATTGAAGGAACGATTCAATAAATTCAATGGATCAAGGATTTACCAACTACACAAAGAAATTTTCACTCTTACTCAAGGTGTTTCCTCTATATCAATGTATTATTCCAGATTGAAAGATTTGTGGGATGAATATGACTCTATCATTCCCCCTAGACCTTATGATTGTGAGAAGTCCAAACAGTCAGTAGCAAACCTTCATTATCAAAGACTACTGCAATTTTTGATGGGATTGAATGAAGGATATAGCCAAGCAAGAAGTCAAATCCTTTTGAAGACAAATTTGCCAAGTATCAACCAAGTATATGCTATGTTGGTACAGGATGATAATCAGAAAATGTTAGCAGGAGGAAACTGTGCACACATAGAACAGATGGATCCTACAACATTGTTTACTTCTAAGACTATGATGCAAAAGAACCTAGAAGGAAGTATACTGTTGAGTGTGAATTTTGCCACATGAAAGGCCACACCAAGGAGCAATGTTTCAAATTGATGATATGTGACTTATGTCATCAAAAAGGACATTTGAAGGACAAGTGTTACAAGCTTATTGGATATCCAGCTGACTTCAAATCCAAGAGGAAGCCAGCTATTGGTAGTAGATATATGGTTCAAGGAGAGATATCAACCAACAATTATCACTATACAGGAAATGGCAGTAGCAATGCAACAATTGGTAACAGTACTTATCATGGAAATGGTTTTCATAGGGGAGAGTCCAAAGAACACTCAGAATGTTAAAAGGAGTGGTTGCAACTCACAGAATGTTGGAAGCAGTGGTTGGTACCAGGGAGAGTCAAGTAACAATGAACATGAACACCTCTCCAGTTTTAACTCAATCCCAATATAATCAGATAATACATATGTTGAACAATACAGGAATTAACAATTCAGGACACAACACTGCAGGATCAGGACATAATGCCACAGGTCACAACACAGGTCCTGTTGGAGATACCAATGCACTCATGGCAGGTACTTTCTTTGCTGGTACTGCTAAGAAGAATGATCATGCTTGTAGTGTAGTTTCTAATGCTATCAATAAATGGATTGTTGACACTGGAGCTACAAATCACATGATTAATAATGATAAATTTTTATTGCATGACACAAAAGTAGGAAATAGTGGACATGTACAAATGCCTACAGGGGAATCCACCAAGATTACTTACACAGGGAACTGTCCTTTATCAGTAGGTGATGTGATCAAGAATGTTTTGTGTGTTCCTTCCTTTAAATTCAATCTTTTGTCTATCTCTAAATTGACATGGGAATTGAATTGTAATGTGAAACTTTTTCCTGGATTTTGCATATTTCAGGATCTCTTCACTGGGAGAGTGAAGAAGATTGGTAAGGAGCAAGATGGTCTATATGTTTTAGTTTCTCAATTGATTAGGTGCAGAGTGTAGGAGAATAAAGTCCTTGCAGTGAAGACAGTTTCTGATCCTGCACTTTGACATAGAAGAATAGGTCATGTTCCCATGGGAGTTTTAAGGAGAATTTCTGCATTTAAGAATAATAGTAGTTTCACTTTAGATGATTGTGCTATTTGTCTTTTGGCTAGACAAACTAGAATTTCTTTCCCTAGAAGTGATAGTAGGATGTCTGAGTCTTTTCAATTGATTCATATGAATGTATGGGGACCATATCAAACTTCTACTTACAATGGAATGAAGTATTTCTTGACTCTTGTTGATGACTTTTCCAGATGGACATGGGTTTTTTTGTTGAGAGTAAAGTCTGATGTAACTGAATTGCTTAAGAACTTCATTAAAATGGTTTCTAATCAGTTTGGTAAACAAATAAATGCTTTTAGATCAGACAATGGCTCGAAATTTTTTAATCATTCTTGTAGAGAGCTTATGAGGCTGCATAGAATAATTCACCGAGTTAGCCTCACATGGCAACAAAATGGGGTGGTGGAGAGGAAC
>NC_081351.1:36835150-36845600 GCF_029784015.1 Lycium ferocissimum | reverse complement strand
AGCTCCTACTACTATATACATGTTGCACCGACTATCTTTGTACAGCTGGCACATGGCTGTCAGTGTAAAATAAATGAACTAACTGTAATTCTAACTAACCACAAGTTAACTTCCACTAATCAGCTACATTAGGGTACAGCAGTGCAGACGTCTAACTCCTTTTACCCCCTCCCCCCTCAAGGTAGGGGCAATGAAGATGTTCTTCATCCATAGCTTGGATAGCAAATAGCGATGTTGGACTTTGGTGAGGGCTTTAGTAAGCAGATCAACCAGCTGCTTAGAAGAAGCCAAGAAGACCAAATGCACTAACTTTAACTGAACTTTCTCCCGAATGAAATGACAATCAATGTCAATATGCTTGGTGCGCTCATGGAATACAGGGTTACAGCAATATGAATAGCAGATTTGCTATCACAATGAATAAGACCAGGGAGTTGAACTGCAACCCCCAAAGACTGAAACAAATTGATGATCCAAATCAGCTCTGCAACAGTGGAGGCTAGACTCCTATACTCAGCTTCAGTAGAGTGCCTTGAGATTGTGGATTGCTTTTTAGACTTCCAAAAGATGAGGGAATCACCAAATTTGACCAAATAACCTGTGATAGATCTCCTGGTGTTTGGGCAAGAGGCCCAGTCAGCATCACAAAAGGCAGTGAGTTGAGAGGAAGAATTGGCGAAGAAGAGAATCCCATGCCAGGAGACTGTTTAACATACTTCACCAGTCTAATAGCAGCTGCCATGTGAGAAGTCTTAGGAGAATGCATGAATTGACTCAAGAATTAAACTGAATAGGCAATATCTGGCCTAGTGTTGGTCAGGTACAACAACCTACCAACTAATCTTTGGTATTCACTTGGATCAATCAACAAAGGGTCATCTGTAGTGGTAGTAGTAGTAGTAGGTAAGTGAGCATCAAATTCGGATGGCTTAACTTATGGTTCGGTTCGCCGGAGCACGACGGTACAGCTCCGGAACCAAACGCCAAGATAAAAAATTAGCTCAAGAGCATACTTTCTCTGATGCATGAGAATACCAGCCTTACTTCTTGCAAACTCAATCCCTAAAAAATACTTCAAGTCACTAAGATCTTTGATCTTGAAGGAGGACTGTAAGTTAGACTTAGTAGTCTGAATCAAATCAGCATCATTGCTAGTGATAAGAAGATCATCCACATAGATCAAAACCATGACTGTCTTACCAGTTGTGTTTTTAATGAATAAAGAGTGATCCAGTGCACATTGCATAAATCCATAAGAGATAAGAGCTGTTGTGAGTTTGATGTTCCATTATCTGGATGCCTGTTTAAGGCCATATAAAGATTTTAGAAGCCTGCAAACTTGAGGAGGACCTGAAAATTGCTTGAAGCCTTGGGGCAGGTCCATATACACATCCTCAATAAGATCCCCTTGTAAAAAGGCATTATAAACATCCATTTGCTGAATTTCCCAATTTCTTCTCGCAAAGAATAGTACCATCGCCCCGACAAGCCACCATTTTGACTACGATCAAGGCCTTCGATAGTCAAGACCCAACCCATTTCCGTTGTAACCTTTTGCAACCAATCTAGCTTTAAATCTCTCAACTTCACCAGTAGCTTTGTATTTAATCTTGTACACCTACTTGCAACCAATTGCTTTCTTGGCTGGAGGTAAAGACATTATTTCCCAAGTCTTATTGTCTTCAAGTTCTAGTATTCGGCCTCCACAGCTTGGATCCATCTGGGATCTTTAATAGCAGCTCTGTATGAATGAGGTTCAGTCTCAAGAGAGAACTTAGTGATGAAACTTTGATACTTGGTAGACAAACAACTGTAATTCACAACATCTGATATAGGATAATGACAAGTGTTGACACCCAATTTTGTCCCGCCTTCCCTAAATATTAATTTACATTTCTAGTATTTTTGATATTTTAAAAATTAATTATATTTTACTATAATTATTAGCCTTTATTAATATCGGCGTTTCACTACTCCATTTTTCACCAGTTGTTATTATTATTATTATTATCATCATCATTATTACTATTATTATTATTTTATCATTATTACCGGTATTATCGTAATCCGCATCATAATCATTTCAACATTTTTGCCTTTATGCACACACATCGCATTTATCTTCGCATAATTAAATAATAGTGTTTATTCACGTGGATTTTCGAAATAAAGTTATTACCATTATTAAACGGCATATAATTTTATTATCTGAGCATTAATAATTGTACATTTTATATTTTAACACACTTTAGTATAGAGTTGTTTAAATAGGTCTTTTATTTAAATGTAGTAGCCTAATCAATTCATACTATTTGGACCAATTCATAAAAAACCGGCCCAATATTTTCATCCGCCCAACCCACACTTTCAATAATTCAAAAATAATTACCCAAACGGATCAGCCTAACTTAAATAATACCCGACCCCGATTGGCCCATTTCCTTTTTAACAAAGGATGAAACTCTATTCTTCAGATCGCCGCCCCACCCCCCTGTTCTCTCTCCCTTCTCCCCTTCCTTTCTCCCTTGCCCTTCTTTCTGCTCTCTCCTCTCCCTTTCACTTCATCATCTTCTCCTTTCCATTTTCATACGGCTGCTACGGCTCCTTTCAACATGGCAGAACCTAACAAGACCCATTTTCGTGCAATACGCCCTGCCCTCTCTCCTCCTCTCCATTTCACTTCCTTTAGTCAAGGTCAGAAAATGCATGTTCATTTCGGGAAAAAGCTCGGTTTTTTCCATTAGAAGGATAACAACACATTGCTTTTTCTCTTGTTTTCGACATCTTTTGCCATTCTTCAATTTCGGCCGGTACGTATCTCGACCATGTCCGTCCAAAACTCCTTCAACGTTCAAATTTCAGACAGTTTGACTAGATTTCAAAACTTTTATCCCGCCCAAATTTTCAAATCTTAAGAAAAACCCTAGTCGATTCTTATAAATAGTCGTTTCTGTGGTCAAAAAGGGATGGGGATTTTTAGCCGAGGAAATCCCACCAAAAAGAGAGTTCGGAAGCCATAAAAATCCCCCCCCCCTAAGAAATATAAGTTTTAGTCGCCTAGAATGCACTAAAATATCAGTCTTTTTTAGCAATCTCAATCTTGTTTTAATATCGAGTCAAAAATATTAAATCCTGTTCTGTCTTTGTCCTTGATATTTGTTCGAATCCGAGCACAGACAAATTCGGATTTGTTGGTGTTTCGAGTTAGATCGAAAGCCCCGCGCCTCACTTCGCTGCACCCGAAGAAGGTAATTTCCCTTTTTCCCTCTTATTTATACTTAATCTACGCTTTCTTAATCTTTGTTAGGTTTAGAATGTGTTGATTAGTTAGATTAATTTGATGGGCCTGTTGGTATGTTGATATTAATCCGAACCTAATTAGTCTTGTGCGATGATTGAAGCATCGAGTTTGGCTCCGCTTGCGTAATTACATATATTATGTGTGATAGATTGGCTTCAGTTATTTCAAATGCATGATGTTAATCGTGCTAGTTGGTTTAAGTTGCATATCGTTGTATAAATCTGGACAATTAGTTAGTAGGATAGTCGAGCTTGCTTAAGTGTTTGTTGTTAGGTTAAGCATGACTAGTGGTTAAGTCTGTGATTGATTTCTGTTGCTTCTGAATACAACGCTATATTGTTTAATGCAATTCAATAATGACATAGTAATATGGAGGGCTGAAATTGTAACAGAGAGAAAGCATATCCAGTTTGTACTGTGGTAAGAATAATGGTTTGTGCTTAAGTATCCAAGGAAGTACTAGTTTGATATGGTGAGCATGAAGTTAAGGTGGTAGTCCCTGTTTGTTTTCCCTAAAGGTTGTTTGTTAGAACTTGAGCATGAAGGAGTTAAATTTCTTTTCTTAGTTCCTATCCATACTTTAACAAGATGAACTGTAAAACTCCTTTAGGATGTTCTCTATTTGAAGTGTTAATAAGCAGCAGTTGATTTGCCTGAGTGAGATGCTTCATGTGACGAATTAGATTTCCCAACTTCAGTTGTTATCTATGAAGTTGAATCTCTTTGCATCTTTTCACATAACCTGCCTCCAATTGTTTGTTTGAGCCCTGGGGAATAGATAAAATATGGACGGGAAGTAGTTAGTTTGTTTGGTAAAGTCAAATCTATTTAAAAAGTTCTCTGCCCAAATGTACTTCAACTGTGTGGCCTTCACTCTGTTTGTTGGTGCCATGTTGTGATGATGGAATTCCTTAACTCATGAATGTGGGCGGCATCCTATGCTTTGTTAAAGTAAAAGAAGTGAATGTCATACTCATTCCTGTTAAAGAAAGTTAAAAATGGTCTGAATAATTAAAACCTTTGTGTGACTATATCTCTCGGCTTTTAAAAATGCATACAGATTCTGCTTGGTGTCTTATTTATTCTTTTCTTTTAGATAGCTGCTAGTATGTTGACAAAAGGGAAAATGAGGCAGATCACCAGTTTAGTTTAAATTAAAAAAATGAATAGATCACTTGTGTCCTTGTACGCTTTCCTTTTTTTTTTTTTTATTTGTATCATCGTGGTAGTGAAACATGCATTGGCAGATTCCATATACAATTCAGTTTCATTTCAATTTGGTTATGTTTATTTCCGAATTCATGTGCAGTGGGTATTCCTAGATGTGAAGTGTGTATACATGAAATATACTTGAATATGCATAATATATACATAATCTATCGAATTGCCTTAGGTTTACATGTTATATATTTAACTTTTTATTGATTAGATACTAATCCGTCTCTTTCGTTTCTTTGCATGACTATCGCATACGAGTCCGAGGACTCGTTTTCCCCCGCATTCGGCGTTGGGCCAAAGCCCAACAAAATCTTCTTCTCGAGTCAGCCCACCCGCAGCCACAAATAGAAAACGAAAAATCTGGGCCAAAGCCCAATAAACAGGGAAAGCCCGCAAAGAAGAATATAAAAGAAATTCTTTGGGCCTAAATGCTCCAATAACGTGAACTAAGAAAGATGGGCCTGGCCATCCGATATTTTTCCTCTATCTTATTTCGTTGTGTATTTTTAATTTGCCTTGCATGACTAACTCTTTATTTCTTTTTTCTTAATTTAGACGGACCTTAGCGAAATTAGTGGGGGGTTTAGCTTAGTAATGAGTAGTTAATTAAAGAAAATTAGCAATTAATTCCATAAGTTTTATTCTCTTCTTCTCCTGTTAAAACTATTTATAATGTCTAATATTTATTTTATTTGGTATGATTGATTTGCAAAATGGCATGACTATGTATTTTAAGGGAATCATATTTTTATCATAAACATTTCAAAATTTCATTAATACGCATGTGTAAACTCAAGTATATTTTATAAATAACTCTTCAAGTTGAATCAATCACACCTATATTTAACTAAGCGTAGTTAATAAGGAAAAAGGAAAACTCACTCCCTTTTGAATCCTATTTATAAGCCTAGATTTTTCTATATTGCTATATTCACATAACATAATTTATCTAAAGTTTAAAATTGCTAAACCTCTTCTCAAAAGCTATTATTTATGGGCGAATTATCATATTTCCTACAAGTCTTATATTGAATTGCATTTACTGTATTTTCATTTAAAGTTTCAGCAGTCTTCATAAGTCTTATTTTTAAAGTAGCGTTTAAAGTCTTCTTTTATATAAATTATTATATTTTCCGTAAATCTTAACTAACATTATTTTCCATTTAAAACTTTAGGGATAGTTGTAAGCCATTTTTCTAAAATTTAAACACTATATTTAGTCTTAATTAATTAATCTAAGTTTGGCCGGTTAACCGTAATTAACGGATTCTAAAGGATGCCTAACCCCTTCCCTTTAGGATAATTAGAACCCCTTATCTAGAATCGCACTCGGTTAAGCAGATCATTAATCTGAGGTTAGTTAGCTTACCTTAGTTAATATTTAGGTGCCCTAATTCACCTTAAAATCAATTAGGTGGCGACTCCTTAAAAATAAAATAAATAGGAATCACCAATACGTCGTACCTTAATTTAACCTGGGCGAAATGGGGTGTGACAAATACACTACTGGGAGTTAGATTCTAACCATAACAAGACTTAGGTTAATAAATAATTGGTAGAAAGTTTTGTTTGTTTGCTTTATTTTTCCTTATATATTTTAAGTGTTTTATTGTTTTATTCCTTATGTGATTTTTCTATATAATATGTATATTATCGCTTTCCTAAACTCAAGATTGCCTATATCTCTTCCACTCCCCGAGAAAATTCACACATATTCACACACTTAAAGTTTCGTTCGCGGTTCGCGCCGTGCACTACTAAATTACCCCTTTAGTCGGACGATCTGCGATTTAGCTGACGATGGCAAGGGCCGACAACACGGACCTTCTTCCACCCCAAGTCGTCCACTTATGAGCTCTCTGTATCAGGAAACCAACTCTAGTCTACCTAGGATAGAGCAAAACCAAACCTCGTAAGGACAGCATCATTTTAAGCCTGGGAAGTTTTACCCTTTTGGGTGTTTCGTTCATTAGTCAACCTTACCAAAGTCCAAACGAGTTTTAATTTTAAGGACACCATTCACGATTTATGGATTATTCAAGGACAAAATTTTCGAACACGGACCTTTGTACTCTATAGAAAATATTTCGGGGAAAAAAAGACCTTTTTCAGGATTGTCGGGGGACCCAATTAATGCCCAGGGTTTAAGACAACCGGAAAAATTGTTGGGGATGAATTATTAGATATCTTAGATTAACTTTTAAATTTTATTATTAATTGGCATGTAATAAATTTTTTATTTTCTTTTAAATTAGTTTTTGGAAGAGTTATGGAAGATACATAAAAAAAATATTTGTCCTTTAAATATTCGTTAGGCCTACCTCCCATAAAGAGGTCCCCCGCATTATAGAACACGTTGTATTATGTGAAAAAGTGTTTATGTGCGATAATATGTCCTTACCGTATACCGACTCGTTTTTTTTTTCTTATTTTTATCTTTTTCTTTTTAAAATTATTTTCAAAACAAAAAGGTTGACTTGTGCCGGGCGGGGAACTGCTTTTTCACCATATTTTCACCGGGTTTTAAAACCCAAAAAATCGACTCCGACCATCATTAATCACCCGGTTCCCCAAAAAAACTCGGTTTTATAACGGAAAAGTTTGATCAACGCCCACTTATCCGAGCCATCTCTTAGTTTACCATCACAAAGGGTCCCACATCCTCGAAGAACCGGGAAAAAAACATTTTATATTTGGTTTCCCTGGGGGCAAGAAAAGGCCCAACTAAGTCCAGGACCGCAAAATTCCCCTCATTTTCTCAAACTCCCCACATATGACTCCATTTTTCAGGGGTTCGTCGTACTTTGTTTTTGCCACCTCCATTCCCAAACTTAGACGAACTTAACCAAGGAACTATTTACCACTTCTCAACCGCTACTTCTCGAACCTCTCACCCACCTAGTCACTCAAAAGCTCCTCTTTGTTTCGCTACTTTTTCAAAGACCCCGACATACCGCCCATCCTCATCAAGTTCCACCGGAAAATACTTTACTCCGCCTACCAAAAACAAACCCAAGGTACGGGCCGATGTTGATCATTATGTCGAAGCGAAAAGGAGACAAGGGGGAAAGGCGGAAAAAAATGAAAATAAAAGTTCGGTCCAAAAATTTGGATTCATCTTCATTGTGGGAAAGTTGACTCCCACACCTAAAAAGAAGAAAAGCTTTGCCCCTTTTGAGCTTTTGGGGCGGTCCCGAGGCAAACGTCGTTCGCACGGATGCTGACTCGATTTCGAATCCTTATTTCAAACTCCCGCCCAATGAAACCCTATTTGTTCCTAACCCCCTATAAATATGTGCTTCAAGTTCTTTTTGAGGGGGGGGGGAAAAAATGAAAAGAGTTCCCGGAAATCCCAAAAGTCGGGGTTTTAGCGAAAACCCCGCAAAAAAGGGACCCAAAACCAAAAAAATCCCCCCTAGAAAAAATTTTGGTCGCCTAGAATCCTAAAATATCATTTTTTTAGCAATCTAATCTTTTTTTTAATATCGAGTAAAAAATATTAAACCCCTTTTGTCTTTTCCTTGTTTTGTTGAATCCGAGCACGAAAATTGGTTTGTTGGTTTTTCAAGTTAGATCGAAAGCCCCCCCCTATTGCCCCCGAAGGGAAATTTTCCCCCTTTTTCCCTCTTTTTATCAATCTACGCTTTCTTAATCTTTGTTGGGTTTAGAATGTGTTGATTAGTTAGATTAATTTGAGGGGCCCTGGGGTTTTTGATATTAATCCGCCTAATTGTCTTGTGCGATATTGAACATCGAGTTTGGCTCCGCTTGCGAAATTTAAATATATTATGTGTGATAGATTGGTTTAAAATTATTTCAAATGCATGATGTTAATCGTGCTGTTGTTTAAGTTATATCGTTGTATAAATGGGACAATTAGTTAGTAGGATATAGCTTTTTTTAAGTTTTTTGTTGTTAGGTTAAGCATGACTAGTGGTTAAGTCGTGATTGTTTTTGTTGAATACAACGCTATATTGTTTAATGCAATTCAAAAAGCTAGCAATATGGGGGGGAAATTGAAACAAAAAATATCCGGTTTTTTGTGGTAAGAATAATGGTTTTTTGGATCGGGGAAGTACTAGTTTGATATGGTGAGCATGAGGTTAAGGTGGTAGCCCCCTTTGTTTTCCCAAAAGGTTTTTTGTTAAATTAGCATGAAGGAGTTAAATTTCTTTTCTTGTTCCCACCCATCAAAAAGAAAAGAAAACTCCTTTTAGGATGTTTCATTTGGTGTTAATAAAAAAAGTTGATTTGCCAGTGAGATGCTTCATGTGGAAAGTTTTCCCCAACTTGTTGTTATCTAAAAGTTGAATCTCTTTGCATCTTTTACAAATTTTTCCCTTTTTTTGGCCCGGGAATAGAAAAAAATATGGGTAAGTAGTTGTTTTTTTGTAAATAAATCTATTTAAAAGTTCTCCCCAAATGTTATTTTGTGGCCTTTCCCTCGTTTGTTGGTGCCATGTTGTGATGATAAATTCCCTTAACTCATGAATGGGGCGGCATCCTATTTTGTTAAAGTAAAAAAAGTGAATGTCATCTTTCCCCTTAAAAAAAATTAAAAAATTGAATAATTAAAAACCCTTTTTGGATTATTTCGGCTTTAAAAAAGCTCGTTCCTTGGGGGTTCTTTTTTATTCTTTTCTTTTAGATAGGGGTAGTATGTTGACAAAAGGGAAAATGAAAGGGGTCCCAAATTTTTTTAAATTAAAAAAAGAATAGATCCTTGGTCGATCTTTCCTTTCTTTTTTTTTTTTTTTTTATCATCGTGGTAGTGAAACACATTGGGGATTCCATATACGGTTCTTTCATTTCAATTTGGGTTTTGTTTATTTGAATTCGTTTGGGTATTCCAGATTAAAGGGGTTTTACATGAAATAACGAATATCATAATATATACATAATCTTCGTTCCTTAGGTTTACATTTATATATTTAACTTTTTATTGTTAAAACAATCCTCTTTTCGTTCTTTTCATGACTATCGCATCGATCGGGGACTCGTTTTCCCCCTCGGCTTTGGGGCCCAAAACCCACAAAATCTTCTTCTGACACCCCCCCGGCCAAAATAAAAACGAAAATCGGGCCAAAGCCCAAAAACGGGGGAAAGCGGAATATAAAGAAATTTCGGGCCTAAGCCCAAAAAGTGAACGCCCGGTTGGCCAATAAAGGGCCGATCGATATTTTTCCCCATCATTTGTTTTGTATTTTTAATTTGCCTTGCATGACTAACTCTTTATTTCTTTTTCTTAATTTAGACGGACCTTAGCGAAATTAGTGGGGGTTTAGCTTAGTAATGAGTAGTTAATTAAAGAAAATCAGCAATTAATTCCATAAGTTTTATTCTCTTCTTCTCATATTAAAACTATTTACAATGTCTAATATTTATTTTATTTGGTATGATTGATTTGCAAAATGGCATGACTATGTATTTTAAGGGAATCATATTTTCATCATAAACATTTCAAAATGTCATTAATACGCATGTGTAAACTCAAGTATATTTTATAAATAACTCTTCAAGTTGAATCAATCACACCTATATTTAACTAAGTGTAGTTAATAAGAAAAAGGAAAACTCACTCCCTTTTGAATCCTATTTATAAGCCCAGATTTTTCTATATTGCTATATTCACATAACATAATTTGTCTAAAGTTTAAAATTGCTAAACCTCTTCTCAAAAGCTATTATTTATGGGCGAATTGTCATATTTCCTACAAGTCTTATATTGAATAGCATTTACTGTATTTTCATTTAAAGTCTAAGCAGTCTTCATAAGTCTTATTTTTAAAGTAGCGTTTAAAGTCTTCTTTTATATAAAATTATTATACTTTCCGTAAATCTTAACTAACATTATTTTCCATTAAAAACTTTAGGGATGGTGGTAAGCCATTTTTCTAAAATTTAAACACTATATTTAGTCTTAATTAATTA